>NW_006198026.1:0-11220 GCF_000334495.1 Tupaia belangeri chinensis | reverse complement strand
AGATCTGCGATATTATTATTAAAAGTCATGAAACCATACAATACCTATCCAGAGCATTCAGCAAATATGGTCTTTTTCATTCATCTCTTGTTGACTTATACACATCACTGAATTCTTCATAGCACTTGACTCAACCTTACTGAGACAATGGTAATGGTTATACAAACTGGTGAATATGCTAAAAACAACTGAATTAGACACACTAAATTAGTGAGTTTTAGGGTATGTGAATTCTATACTAAATTTTAAAAAGAGAAAGATGTCGGACTCCAAGATATAGAGTAAGAGCTATCAACACACAGGTCAGATTTCTTAGGAAGCATAAAATATTTCAGTGCATCTTCCAAAATAATACCCTTAGAGCCTTTGTACAGCAGATGTGGCAGGTACTTCAGCAGTTTTCATTTTAGCAAGCACACCACAGGTAAACCTGATATAGGCTGGTCTGCAGGGCACCTTTATAACCTATCATTTCTGCAGGAATAAACAAGAATGCTCATAATAGGAGTGCAAATAGAGAAGGAAAAAGAATGAAATTCTAAGGGGCACCACACTAACTATAAATTAATGTGTTTATTAATTTATTGTTGTTATTGACCAATAGGATTTCACTACTAGAGGTTCAATTTTAATTCAAAATAATTGATGTTGATGAGAAATGTTAGACAACAGCTTAGATACATGGGGAAGATACGTGTTGGCAGTTAGGTCTTTCCCCTCAATACTTCTCGTGTAGGTGGTTTCCTAATTTTCCATGATTTGAGCCAGCTCTGATTTTGAGGTCTGTAAAACACAGATCTGACATTCCAAAGTCTATGAAATACTGACTCTAAAACCTTCACTGAGCAACTAAGAAAGTCATTACATACTTAGTAAACTCTGGTCATGTGGCCTTCAATCCCTGAAGAAAGAATAAAATCATCTATCCAGATTAATGGACCCATGCCTGGTAGTTTTGAAACCAATAACAAGACTCTTACTGAAGGCTCAATGACTAAGTAGGGTTATTTTAATTATATGTTATGTAAATTTGTCTTAGGAGATATTTAAACAAGTACTAACTGCTTTCTTCTTATTCTTTTGCCACGTAGGTGAATTTTAATTTGTTAATCTAATATCATTATGAAAGAAATGGGGAACAATACATACTCTTGCTAACACCAATTTATGACCATTAAATAATTAATTACATATCTAGAGTATAGTTAAAGTGTTGCTTGTTTAGTAATGTAAAGCAGATATAATTCTGTCTTAAGCATCTAATAATAATTAATACAAACTAGAACATAATTTGTAATCACCCTTAACATATTACTCTTATAAAATATAATCCACCATAGTTGTTTGCCTTTTGATTACTATTTCCCAGAGAGATCTGCGATATTATTATTAAAAGTCATGAAACCATACAATATCTATCCAGAGCATTCAGCAAATATGGTCTTTTTCATTCATCTCTTGTTGACTTATACACATCACTGAATTCTTCATAGCACTTGACTCAACCTTACTGAGACAATGGTAATGGTTATACAAACTGGTGAATATGCTAAAAACAACTGAATTAGACACACTAAATTAGTGAGTTTTAGGGTATGTGAATTCTATACTAAATTTTAAAAAGAGAAAGATGTCGGACTCCAAGATATAGAGTAAGAGCTATCAACACACAGGTCAGATTTCTTAGGAAGCATAAAATATTTCAGTGCATCTTCCAAAATAATACCCTTAGAGCCTTTGTACAGCAGGTGTGGCAGGTACTTCAGCAGTTTTCATTTTAGCAAGCACACCACAGGTAAACCTGATATAGGCTGGTCTGCAGGGCACCTTTATAACCTATCATTTCTGCAGGAATAAACAAGAATGCTCATAATAGGAGTGCAAATAGAGAAGGAAAAAGAATGAAATTCTAAGGGGCACCACACTAACTGTAAATTAATGTGTTTATTAATTTATTGTTGTTATTGACCAATAGGATTTCACTACTAGAGGTTCAATTTTAATTCAAAATAATTGATGTTGATGAGAAATGTTAGACAACAGCTTAGATACATGGGGAAGATACGTGTTGGCAGTTAGGTCTTTCCCCTCAATACTTCTCGTGTAGGTGGTTTCCTAATTTTCCATGATTTGAGCCAGCTCTGATTTTGAGGTCTGTAAAACACAGATCTGACATTCCAAAGTCTATGAAATACTGACTCTAAAACCTTCACTGAGCAACTAAGAAAGTCATTACATACTTAGTAAACTCTGGTCATGTGGCCTTCAATCCCTGAAGAAAGAATAAAATCATCTATCCAGATTAATGGACCCATGCCTGGTAGTTTTGAAACCAATAACAAGACTCTTACTGAAGGCTCAATGACTAAGTAGGGTTATTTTAATTATATGTTATGTAAATTTGTCTTAGGAGATATTTAAACAAGTACTAACTGCTTTCTTCTTATTCTTTTGCCACGTAGGTGAATTTTAATTTGTTAATCTAATATCATTATGAAAGAAATGGGGAACAATACATACTCTTGCTAACACCAATTTATGACCATTAAATAATTAATTACATATCTAGAGTATAGTTAAAGTGTTGCTTGTTTAGTAATGTAAAGCAGATATAATTCTGTCTTAAGCATCTAATAATAATTAATACAAACTAGAACATAATTTGTAATCACCCTTAACATATTACTCTTATAAAATATAATCCACCATAGTTGTTTGCCTTTTGATGTTTTAATTTTTAAAAAGTTTCATTTTCAGGAAGAAGGCAAAGATTAGATTTCCTGAAAAGTACTGAAACCTATCTTTGAACAGAAAGACCAGAAATGCTTTTAGGACAAGCACTGTTAACCATTAGCTTTGTTCACAATTTCAAAAGACATATGTATTACGGTTATTTATTAAATTAATTTAAAATGAAAATTTTAAATATTATTATCTACTCAAATTCTTTGCTGTGTTTTTTCTACTCCTCTTTTTGGTTGCTATTAGTTGTCCCACTGCTTATTCATCCGCGGTATGGAACCACATAATTAGTCTGATGTACTTCCTTTGTCTCCTAAGCTGTACTGGAGCATTAAGTCAGCTAATGCTACTATGATTTGAATGTGTCCCCTCCACCCCTAAATTTGTGTGTTGGAAACTTAGCCTCTAGAGCCCAAATGCTGGAAGGTGGAACCTTTTGGGAGGTAGTTAGTGTTTAATTCTGCTATATAAAGGGCCAGCAGGACCAAACTCTCCCTCTTCTGCCATGTCAGGACATGGCATTCTGCCCCAGGCTCCAGAGAGCACTTAGCATTCAAAGCACCACATTGGAACCTCCCAGTACCACCTTAGACCTCTCAACTTTCAGAAATGTGAGAAATAAATAAACTATATAGTCTGTGGCATTGTTACAGCAGCACAAAATGGACCAAGATAACACTTTCTCAAAATAAGTGGTAAAATACTAAAATTCCTAAAGTCAGCATTATGAGCCTGGATTTGAGGTCTTGCCAATCAAGATAAAAAGACAAATTCCTGAAATGGATATATACTTGATCTGCTTCAAAGTCATTCACTTAACAAGCAATGCAGCTTAGCATCACCAAGAGATGAGCATTGGATTTAACATTACAAATGCCAAACAAATAAGACACAATCCCTCTCATGGTCTAGTAAAGATTATTGATACTTTAACACTAAGATAATAAAAAAGTAAGAAAAGTATTAAACGTACTGTGACAGATGTATGTAAGAAATGTTGAGAAAAAGTTCCTGAAAACTTATACTAGAAAAAACAATGCTGAATATTAAAAATAACATACAACTTTTTTTTAAATCTGAAGAACAAAAAAGGTTTATCAAACAGGAAATCTGTTTTTAAAAAGAACAGATGGCATACTCCAAGTAAACTAATGTGTGGAGAGATTATTTATTAATCTCTTTTATTTCTGAATAACTAATTTCTTCATTAGAAAAACTACTTGACAACTTTCGAGAGCAAATGAAAATCTACCCTGTGTCAAGTGCTTCACTTAACACCCCTGCAAAGATAGATACTCACTCACTCATTCATTCATTCATTCATGTGGTAAATACTCAGTGAACCCCAGTCATTTGCCAGTCATTGTTTTGAGTGCTGAAGATCAGGCTGTGAACAAAGCAATTAAGACTCCTCTCTTCATGGAAATTTTGTGGAATGATGCAGACAATAAATAAATAACCAAGATTATTTGGGCTGGGGATATGTATTATAAGGAAATAAATAAAAGGCTTATATTAATCTAAGTGGATGAATAGAAGGATGAGGGGCTATTTTAAGAAAAACTTCTATCAAGAAGAACATTTGAGATTAGACCTGAATGATGAGAAAGGTCTTGATTCCAACTGTAATACATGGCGTTCTAGAAAAGGCAAAACTAGAGACATGAAAAAGAGCGCAGGCTATTCAACAGAGCTGGAGAAAGTAAGGTGAATAGGCAGAGCACAGAGGATTTTCAGGGCAGTGGAACTATTCTGTATGATACTCTAATAGTAAGTACATGTCGTTTTCTATACATTTGTGCAAATCCACAGGATGTACACCAAGAATGAGCTCTGACATAAACTATGGACTTTGAGTGATAATAATACATCAAGAGAGGTATATTGACTGTATCGAACATTACACTCTGGTGGGGGATATTGATAGTGGGGCGAGAGCTGTGCATGTTTATGGGAAACAATTGTACTTTCTGCTCAATTTTACTATAAACATAAAACTAGCCTCAAAAAATAATTTTTTTTTCAAGTATGATCATCTAGCTCACAACGAAGCTTAATTAAATTTCCTGTGATTCATGTTAAAAACTCTAAGGTACCATCCAAGCTATAAGAACTACTTCTGGTTAACCTGTTAGAATTTGGCATCTTTAAAAAGGCACTCATATGCTCGGTGAATTTCAACGCTATATCTGAATTAGGTAATTACATGATAAAAACTGTGATTGCTACATTTTGAAGCTAAGAAACATTTTGGGGGATACAATGAAACAGGACGGGTATAGAATGAAAAGATGTAAAAGGTAGAAAATTAGAGGGTATTAGGTGATTGAAACTCATCTGAGTAAAAGCCATTTTAGTTCAGTGTGAACCATTAAGTCAGCACTGAATGTCATCGGTTACTATAGGAACTTGGGCAATGGAAAATGAAAACAGCTGGATTTATGACTCTCGTAAATGTGTTAAACAGCTGCCTACTCACTGCCAATGAAGACTATTGAGAATGGTAAACAGTGAGACTTTTACATATATGAATGTAGGAATTAAATAAACAAATTGATAAACCTTTGCATTTTAAGCTACATATTACATATTTTTAATTATTTTGCTTTTGGTAATTCCTTAAACTTCTAGCTTATACTACGAGTATAAATGTAATAAAAATAGAATTGTTGTACTGAGTTGACTTTGGTCTTCCATAAAAATAAGTGCGCAAAATTTATTGTTAGCTAGCCTCCTTGAACAACTGTTTTCAATAATTACCAGAACTCAAAGGTTATGCTGTATATAATATCAATTATAATTTAGAAAAATAAAAGTATTCATTTTAAGCCATAATAAACTGCACATAGCAATGTAATCTTATCTCTAGCAAGAGAGTGTTTATCTCAAGTTATTCTTTTAATTTCCTTTTATTCTAATCCCAGGTTTACTCTCTGAATCCAAGCCCTCATTTCTGGACACATGGACAATTGCATAACCACTTGAAGTATCCTCTTCCAGTCCATCCACCACACTTCCACATGAGCTATCTTTTTTTAAAAAAGAATTATTTTATTTAACTTTATTCATTTTAATTTGACCACAGAGGGACAGAGCGAAAAACAGAGAGAACATGAGAAAGCAAGCTGCCAGGTCCAAGACTCGAACCATGGTTGACTATGTCGTAGTCCAGCACCCTTAACCACCATGTCACCTGTTGGCCACAGGGCTATCTTTTCAAAACATCACTTTTAGAACCCATGATTCCTGAAAGCTGCAAATACAATTTTGATAACCTACATCAACCAATAATTTTCATCCCTTAAGAGTAGGATGGTCATATAATTTACATTTCCTCCCAGAATTCTTGTGATAGCAAAAAGAGCTGTTAAAATTACCCTGAGACAACAAAGGTAAACCAGAATGTTGAAGCTAATAAGGAAATATGATTACCTTATTTAAAAGCCACAGATCCCCTGCTCTCCCATGGTAAACCAGTTGCTCCTCCTTCTATGCTCCCTGGCTGTTGGAACACTCCTCTACTTAGCCATAAGGTACTGTGGTATCCTCATTATGTATATTCTCCCTCCTAGGTTCACATCCAAGAAGTTGAAGATGGATATTTGTATCCCGAGTATTGAGTAGCAGGTACTTAAATGGTGTTGCTAAGGTTTAAATGTGCCCCTCAACAACAACAACAAAACATTATGTGATGAAATTTGTTTTTTACAAGAGTAAGAAAGTGAAAACTTAATCTGACTACAGAACTTAGATATGGCGCTTTCAAGAGGTGATTAGGGTTAAAGTCTACAGAGTGGAGTCACCATGACTGGATCCTGGTGGGTTTATGAGAAGATGATGTGATTCAGAGGCACACAGACACAGACATAGAAACTCTCGCCCTCTCATTGCCATTTAATGTGATGTATCACTCAGGACTCTGCAGAGAGTCCCCATCAGTAAGAAGGCCCTCACTGGATGTGACTCCTGGACCTTAGACCTCCAAACTGTAAGCTAAATGAATATCTATTCTTATAACTCACCTAGTTTTAAGTATTGCTATGAAGCAGCAGAGAACAAAATAAAACACATATTTAAGAAATGTTTTTTGATGGTGAATTAATATTGTAACAGAGGGCTGACAGAGTTAAGTTGGAAAAGTAAATACATTTCCAAGAAATTGGACAAAGATTGCTGGTGATTTGATCAACTAGGTGAGCCTATAAAATTAGGTTGCATGAGAACTGCACATGAGTATTCCTCCTTGTACAAAAGACCAACATTTCCTAGGTTTTGATCTCTGTATTTATTCTTTGAAATAAAAAAAAAACCTTTGTACTCTCCCTTTAAATGGCAATGTTCAAAGGTAAAAGATGATATTAAAAAATTTTAAATTCTGTTTTTAAAATGCTTCACAACAGGTTAGATAGTATTTATAATGATTTCAAAAACATCTCTTCCACGTCACACCAGGACTCCTTCATGCCTTCTCAAATTCTTTCTAAGGAATGATCCTGCAATTATTCTGCTCAGTTGATTAAGAGTTCCCACTCTACTTCTTACAAATGTTCCTCTCCTTTGTGATGTTTCCCACACAAGAACATCATAGCTGATTCTGTGTAATTACCACAGCAGAAATAAGTGAACAAAAAATGTAATTCTAACAAAAATATCTATGCCCCCAAATGGTGTATCATCAGGGATCCTAATGAAAATTGCTTAGATGTTCAAGTGCATTTTCTTATTTTGTAAAAGCATGTATTTGATTTTTAAGACATTTTATTTAGAATAGTAAATAAAATGTCTTCAAATGAGAATATGAGAATATCTATACATAGGGAAGCATTGGTACTACTAGTTTCAGTAACTTTAGAAATCTTTAAAAGACTCATATGTTCTTCACTAGTAAAATATAACGAGGGCTCTTCTCCAAACTCCCACAAACCCTAGCCCTAAGCAGAACCCTTGTCACATTTCAGAAATCCCAAGACAGCTTCATACCTTTCCTGAGATTTAGTCTGTCATCACCTGGCATTCTCAGTCTATTATTTATTCACAAATGAATTTTATCAAACAACACTTGAAGTCTTTTTTTTTTCCATAGGGTGCATGTGCTTGCCAGAGAGAGGCAGAGAGAAACAGACAGAGAGAGGGAAAGCAAGAAATCACCTCCTGGGAGAGATGGCCAGGACACAATCCCTTCTCCTCTCTCAACTCCAAGATTTTGGGGACATGCACACGTGCCTGGTATGATCCTCAAGCCACTGGATCTGGGACTTGAACCTTTGTCAGCCATGTGGGAGTCTAGCACCTTAACTACCACACCATTATCAACATTTTTATCACATTTCTGTACTTTCTCCTATATTTCCCACTATTTTTTGTAAACTTGTAGTAATGTGAAAAAATCATACATATTACAGACAACTTTATAAATACCAGATACAATGTGGGAAGCAGGTGGGTGAAGGAAGAGAGTCTGAGGAAGGACATTAAGGAGAAAAATAGAGAGGCAAGGCATTTATGGGACAAAGAAATAGGTTATTATCTGTTGAAAATAACGTGTATAGTATCCCCAACTGGACTGGTGAGAAATGTGTACATGTTGAAATATTCACTTTGCAAGCTAAGTGTCATATGTGATTGAATGTATAAGAGAAATTGAAATGAAAAGTATAAAAAAAAAGAAAATAAGTAGCATTCATATGAATATCAACATGTAAAAACACACACTAATTACATTTATGAACCACTTTACTGCATGCCTCTTTCAGAATATCATCCTCCAGAAACAACCCTGCCCAGAACCCTAGCTCATGAGGCAGAAATGGGGCTCTTACTTCATAACAAGACCCCATGCTTCTGGTCACAGCTGATTAAATCAGGATGATAACTTTTGTCATCAAAATGTGAGTTAAGACCTAAGGAGACTTATCATGATAATGGTAGTTGCCATAATATACATGCTATATAAGAAGATAAAACGTTTGCGTGAGAAGAACACAGAAAGAAAGACAGAAACCAGAAATGAAATCATACAGTCCTGGAGAAACAGAGGGATTAGTGGCTCCAAGTACCAGTTCCCATAAGATATGGTGATAATTCAGTCCCTGCTCATTTTATTTTTATACTTCCTCACTTTCTTTATTGAGTGAATTTCTGTTCTTCTGTCATTGGTCCACAACCACAGCTAATATAAATTTATTACAAAATGGTATGTTGTTTTGTGACTTTTTCAGTGAATGCATTCTGAGCATTTCTATGTCATTAAAATATTGTATACTGCTTTGCTGCATAATATTCTTCTATATAATTACACAATAGTTCATGAACTATTGTGAAAGATATCCAGGCTACATTTAATGTTTCACTTTTATAAATTCCACTCCCACAGACACATTCCATGTTCTTTCCCATTATGCTATCGAGAATTATCTTTCTATCATAAATAAGCTCCTCAGTGTGTTAAATCCTTACAAAGAATCCCCTCCACTGCTGAATTTAACCTGTATAAATTCCAGGTATTGATGGTAGAATTCTTGATTGCCACTTACAGACCATTACTCTCCCATTCTTGGGAAAGTAAAGTGGCCAAATGACAAAACTAGGGATTGAAACCAGACTGTATGACTGAGCTCAAATCCTATTTCCACTATAAACAAACTGGATAATCTGAGCAAGTGATATAACCTCTAGGACTCAGGTTCCTTATGCAAAAGTAAGGGAGACAATAATATGCCCACTTTGTAGGATTATAAAGGATTTTTTAATTTAATTTTTTTTTACTTTTATAAAGTAAAAATTATAGAACTTTTCTTTTAACATTCTTTTTTGTCTGTTGAATGTTTCTATCCTTTTCCCCTCCCACCTACCCTCCACTACCCATTCTCTACTACCCACTCCCCTCTCTTAAAGCCTCTGGTAACTACACTTATCCTCTCTACTACCTTATCTTCAGATCTTTCCATTTCTTCCATAGAGTGCAGACATTTGGCAGATAACGAGTGGGGATATACAGTGTGTATCTTTCAAAGTCTGGCTCACTTCGCTTAATATATTATGCCTTCTATATTCACCCCCTTTGAATCAAGCCATGGAGTCTCATCTACCAAACAGAATTAAGCAGGCTGACTTCATTCAAGTCTATTGCAATAGGCTAAAGATACTAAACTCAACTCTGCTAAAACAAACAAACAAACAAAACAGGAAGATTTGTAAATGCTAGTGTGGGCTAATGTAAAAATACTGGAGAATGTTAATGAAGGTATGTCACTGTGATCAGGCCATCTGTGTTTTCCCATTAGAGTCTATTGAAGTCAGGCTCCTACCCTCTCACAGAAGAGACGGAACCATTATTTCCTCAGATGATTACATTTCCCAGGTTCTTAAGAAAGATATTCCTGAACTGTAGAAGAGTCACATCTAAAAGGAGTATAGAAAGAACTTGCATTTGTAAATTTTACAAAGTAAATGCTCTAAAAAAACGGAAGTCAGAGGCCTACCTACAATCAAAGGAAGAAACTACTTATGGTTCTGTCAACCCAAGAAAGCATTACACTACTTTTGGCAGTGTCTACTGTGCTTTCCCTTCCTTCCTTGCTCTTTTCCTCACACATACTAAGGACAGGGGTGCTTGATAATGATTCTTTTACCTACTATTCACTGTATTCAACACTTCCCCCTGGTATGTTTGGACTAGATCATGGTTTCAGTTACCATCCACTAGATATCCTCAACAGCTCTTCTCATTCCTTTACTACTTCTCAATTACAGATGTAATCTTTTAAGTATTTCTAAAATTCATCTCCTCGTATTAACTCCTACTATAATTTATTGCCTCAATATTGTAACAGCATCTTAAATCAGTGTCTGTTATAAGCCTTCTTTCCCACAGCTGTCAAGTATCCAATTAAAATCTAACATTTGACTCCTTAGTTTAAGTCCTTCAAATGCACTACAGGTTTATCTAAAGACAAATCCCAGGACCACTATCCTAAACATCACACAGAGTTCCATGGGCAGGTCCTAGCCTGTGTCCATGTATTCATTTCTTAAAAGGTTGCCTTCTGTACACCATGATGTCTCTCATGTCCAATCCTTTGCTTGTGATTTGTTCTATCCACTCCATTCATATTTCCTCAACAGAGAAAATTCAACCTGTCCAGCATAAGCTTAATCTTTACTTTTCCCAGGACACCCTCATTCTTCTCAATCAAGTAAAATGCTCTCCTTAAGGTTCCATAAGTAACACTTTCCATTTATTCTTAAGTATATTTTTTATAATCCCTACTAAACATGAACTCCTTATGAGGACTTCACCTTCTCAATTTTATATCCCCAGCAAAGAACACAATGCCTAGTACATAGTAGATGCTTAATAGTTATTTGCCAAAGCAGTCGTTAAAAGAATAAATTAATAAACAGATGTTTTAGTCTGATTAGGATATTATATTTAAAAAAAAACATAGACTGGGTAATGTGTCATTAACAGAAAATGGA
>NW_006198025.1:1189-9984 GCF_000334495.1 Tupaia belangeri chinensis | reverse complement strand
CTGCCCGGCAGGGAAGTCCTTGGTGGATCTGGCCTAGACTGAGGCAGGGACAGATCCTTGCTACCGCCCCATGCTGCAACAGGGTCAAAACCCCAGCCAGGGCACGCATGGTCTCTGCACAGTCATTCAGCTCCTCTGTCCCCTGCCTGCCCTGTGTGCCCAGCGCCAGCCAGCTGTCCTCGGATGTGTCACTTTCAGATTTGAAAGGCACAGTGTGGAGACTAGTAGATGACATACTGGTTACATCACTGGACTCCCACGTCATCAACGGTAGACTACATGGAGTCAAGTCCCGGACCTGCAGCTTAAAAACTCACACCGCGCACATGTGTGTGTATACCCAAAATCCTGAGAGGAGGTCAGAGGAGGAGGGATGCAATGTGGACATCCCCCCAAGGCAATGATTCTTGCTTTCTGTCTCTGTCACGCTCTGTCTCTCAGGCAAGTGCACACACTCTATAGCAAAAAAACTTTTTTTTTTAAAGGCACTGTGTGTACAGGGGTTCCTGCTACAGCTCTCCCCAAACCTGCTCTGTGATCCCAGCTGGTCACTGAGCTTCCCTGGAACCCTGTAATGGGACAGAGGGTGGGTAGTGTCAATCCAATGACCCTAACTCTGAGACTCTGTTTTCTCACACCAGCTTCCTCTACCCCTCAGTCCCTCGCTGTCCCCAGCTTTCTCCCTCCAGGCCTGCTCTCCTAACAAGACCCCCATTGCTTATTCACCTCCATCATCCTCCCAGGGCCATGGCTAGAAACAAAAGGCCTCAGGAAATTCCTGATCTCTTAGGAACTGCAAAGTGAAAACCTGTGCGCACACACTCACACACATGCTCATAGCTGGGGCTGTGTGCAGGGCTGACCCAGAGGAGCGAGGAGACGCTGGCAGCATCTGCCCCTCTCTAACTGTTAACCACGGCCTGGTGAGCTCTCCCTGTGCAGACCAAAACTCCAAGTCATTTTTCAAAAACTGAATCTTTTAGAACATTTGGTCACCTGGGTATATGCCTGTGGTCTTCTGGCAAGTCTTTTCTCTATGAAGTTGTGGGCTCTGTGTAAAAATCCAGTTGGGCATTACCAGAACCTTGCACTAAGTAGCACACGCTAGTCCTCAGCAGTATCTGGTGGCCATCCTTCGCTTTCTGGGGCTTCTCCACTTTGGCTCCTGCTCCAAGCTTTGTGGTTGGGCCTCAGGCCCCTTCTGCTCTGCTCTGAATGACAGTCACCCCATTCTTGCCTTGAACCTGTGAATATTCCAAATGCTACAGCTAAAGAACGAGGGGGTGAGGCCTTGCCTGCCAGTGGCTGAGATTCCCCTTCTCCATTTCTTAGTCCTGAGCATCCCTACTCCAGGGACAAAGTATTTGAGATCGTAGCACTGGACAACCAGGACACTGACCGCAGAAACTGCTCAGCAAAGCCCAACGAGGGAGGTGGCTGGGGCAGAGGGTGAAGGATCATTGAAGAGCCAACACCTATAGACGCCACCACTTTAACGTGCTCCAAACCACCTGTAAAGCAGGTGCTGGCAACCCTCCTACTAACCCAGAGTCAGAAGCTTAGTGACTAGCCCAAGAATTTCTCCCTTCCCCACAGTGGCCTAGGGACTTTCACTCACTGCCGTCTGACCCAGCAGCTGGGGTCTGAACCTCAGAGGGGGTATGTGCACAAGTTCAAGAGCACAGCGGGGAAAGGGTGGGCTTCTTAAGAGGGCCTCTGCTGGTGGTCCCAGTAGAGAAGAGGGAGAGGGCAGAGGAAGAGGCCAGCTTCCATCACAGAGCTCGTGGTATCTCTGCTCACAGGGTCTCCTTGCCTCCTCCTGCCCCTAGGCTCTGCTGGTGCTCTCCAGGGAGTCAGCCAGCCTCTCTTGGGTGCCAAAGCCCTTCCTGCTCTTTTGCACCCACCTTTGTTCCAGTCCTGGAGGAAGAGAAGCTCTACCAAAGCCAAATGCCTTGTCCTCCCCTCTCATTCTGGCCTGTTCCTCTTCAGGGCCTAGCTTCAGGGGGGCGGCCAGAGGATGCACTTAAATCTTGTCCACACAAACACACACACAAGAAATCTTTGCATACACTGGAAAACACCCATTTTCCAAAGCCAACCCCTAACCAGGCCGTTTAACTTTTGATCACATTGGCCACAGCCTCTGATGTCCCTGCCAAGGAATGTGGGCCCGGCACCCATTAAGAGGAATCAAGGCCAGCAAGTGACATGGTGGTTAAAGCACTGGATCCCAACTAGCCAACTGTGTGGTTCTAGTCCCAGACCAAGCAGCTTGAAAAGCACACCAGGCACAAGTGTGTGCATGCCCAAAATCCAAAGAGGAGAACAGAGGAGAAAGGATTGGAACGTGGCCATTTCCCCTGGGGTCAATTTCTCGCTTTCCTTCTTTGTCTCTCTGGAGAGCACATGTGGCCTACAGCAATAATGGAAAGGGGCGGGGGAGAGAAGGTGCAACCAAGTTGGGAATCAGTCTGGCCAACTCTACCTTTATTTCCCGAGGGAAGGAAACTGGGTAGAGGTACAGGGAGAAAATATGGCCACAGAGAGGCCCAGGAAAGCCAGCTAGGAGGGCAGCTGTGATGGTCTGGTGGCTTCCCTCCCTGTCTCTGTCACAACATCTTCTCCCAAGACCCCAGGATAGGGGCAGGGAGGGCTCAAGCCCATCACCAGAAGCAGCGGTGGAAGCCCCCTCTCCTGGAGGAAGAGCAAGCCCAGTTGGAAGAGGGTGCGGAGAGAGAGGTTCCACCTTCGGCATTAATATCCCGCCTCCTGCATTCTGTACAGAGAGCTGGCCTGAGTCAGCCTACAGAACCCCAGCCTCAGGCTCCCATCCCATGCCTGCCACTCCTTCACTTCCTCCCAGCTAGCGGCTAATCCTGACAGGGCTTTGGAGCCTCCAGATCCTCTTGCCAGTGCTAGCTCAATGAAGACACCCTAAGATACAAACAGCAAGATGCATTGAGGTGGGTGTGGCCCAGCCATGAATGGAAGGCATGAAAAGATGAGCACACTAAAAACGAGACAAGAACTTGGGTCAGCCAGTGGCATGGAAGTGAAGGCGGCTGAATCTCACAAGCTGACTGCACGTTTTGTGTCCCAGGCCTGCTGGCTTGAGAAACAAGCTGGACACGTGTGCTTGCATGCCCAAAATCCTGAGAGGATACCAGAGGAAAAGACACTATGGCGTGGTTATCCCCCTTGGGGTTGATTTCTCACTTTGTCTCTGGCAAGCACACACGCTTAATAGCAAACTAAAAGAGAGAGAGAAACTCAGACCTGACCAATGCTAATTGCTTCCTATGCCTAAGTTAGCTGTGTGACCTTGGACAAGTGACTTAACTTCTCTGAGCACTGGTTTTCTTGTTATAGATAAGTCAGTGGTTTCCAAACTTTTCCAGTCACATTTTCCATTCTTTAAACAAAATCTTACGGAACCCCAGCTTACGGCATTGACTGAAGAACCCTAATTTGATAAAACATGAACAGCCTTAACTTTCTTCCAACCACTTCCTTCAAACATCTCCCCGAGCCACCTCTGCCTGTGTCTCAATGTCACCTCAGGCAGACCCTTGTCATTTCAGTCATTAAAGTCTACCCAGTTCCTTCTGGCTTAAAGCTGCAATCTGGGGTACCCACAGCCTCCCATCCTCCATTCCAGTTTGTGGTTTGACCCATGGTCTAAAGGACAAGAACATGGCCTGCCCTTTCCTGGCTCCTTCCCCTCGTCCCAACCACCACCACACTGTCCTGGAGCTCTGTCTCAAGTTGCTGGGGCAGAAGGGAGGAGAAAAAGGAGCTGAATCCCTCCCATCTGAGGCAGCTCTGGCGCTCCAGAGGTCCAGGCATGGCCTGCTCAGGGAGTCAGCCCTTTGGGACAGGGTCCCGGACACTCAGGCTAGGCTGCCTTCCTTGGTGCTCATTTGGCACACAGGAGACCCACCTGTTCCTGCCTCACCTGGCAGTGGGGACTGGTGCCCCTGCTGCCCCAATCTGTCCTGCCCTCTTTTTCTTCTGTCCCAGTGGGCATCAGGGCAGATCAGCCAGGTCTCTGCATAAAAAGAGGCCCAGCTAGGGAATGGGAGGGGTCTGATTCCCCTTGTCATGGGCACTTCCATCAGAGGCCCCTCACCTGGCTTGGGTAGAGACCAGGGGTTGCCCCAGCCTCCAGGGGAAGGTACAGGGAGGATGATGGACCTAGAGGTCTGGGGTCTCCCTTTACAAGGCAGTGGGAGAGACTTCATGCTTGAGTGCCCTTTAGGGCTTTAGACAGAATTTGAGGGTGCTGGAAGTGCTCCCAGTCATCCTCCTCGCACAAGCGCTTGCTAAGCCTGTCTCAGCCACAGAACCTTCGTATGAGATCTCGCCTGAGCCCCAGGTACCTGTGGGTTGGAGGATGTGGCCAAGGCAAGGCAGGGGCCTCAGCTGCCGCGAGCAGAGCTCCAGCCCTGGAACCCCTGGAGTTCACCCTCAGCCTCCTCAGCTCACTCAGAACCCTCTGAGGCTCTGATGGGCTGGAGAGGGGGCACCGCCCCACTGCTCTCTGACAGGGGGTGGGGCACAGGTGGAGCCAGAGGCAGGGAAGCAGCTGGGTACCCACAGCAGGGATCTGGGGAGCAGGGAGGGGCCAGGAGGCAGAGACACAGAGAGAGAACCAGCTCAGGTGGGGGCCTGCTGATACTAGCTTTGCCAGAACCAGCCATCCCTAACCCTGAGCCCAGACTTCCCCTATGCCCCTAAGCAGGGGGAAGAAAAGGGGCCATGGCCTCAGGATCAGCAGCCGCCACCTCCACCAGGGCAGCGCGAGGATGAACAGGAGAAATCTGGTGGGGACAAGAGGCCCGCCACGGAACCTGTCTTTAAGGTCCTAGACACACCTCTGAGCCCTGGTGGGGACAAGAGGCCCGCCACGGAACCCGTCTTTAAGGTCCTAGACACACCTCTGAGTGAGGGTGACGAGCCCACAACGCTGCCGACCCAGCGGGACCACGGGCACAGCGTGCAGATGGAGGGCTACCTGGGCCGCAAGCACGACCTGGAGGGGCCCAACAAGAAGGCCTCCAACAGGTGTGTTTGGGGGGGCCTTTCGGGTGGGGAAGGTCGGGCAGCCCCCAGGGATCTCCCCACCAACAGACTTGGTACCATATGTAGGGAAGATGGTACCTTCAGCCTCTGGTCTTTGGGAGCACCTGGCATGCCTCTGAGCCTGGCCCAGGGCCTACGTGGCATAATTTGAAAGTCCAACTGCAGTTCTGGTCCTGAGTTCAAATCCTATGACTTCATACAAGTTACTCAACCTCTCTAGGTTGGTTTCCCCATTTGTAAAACTGGGATGATGGCAATAGGATGCCTTTTCACCACAGATACTGTGCCTGGCAAGAGCAGGTACCTGGTGACTACTAGTTGTTATTATTCTTACTATCCCAGGGCTGGGTAACAGGTAGGTAGCTCTTGGTACTAACAGCATATCCTTGACCGAGCCCCATTTTTTACCCATCTGGGCCTCAGTTTCCTCAGCTGTAAAACAGGAGATGGGGCCAGGCAGCATTAAAGCAACTGGACCCGCACACAAGGTCCTTGGCTCACATCCAAGGACCTCCCTGTGCACACCAGGCATGCATGCATGTACATGTCCAGGATCCAAGCTGGCTGAGACTGGGGTGGATCGTGACATGAAGACCCTGCTTGGGGTGCTTCTCTCTCTCTCAGAAGAAATAAACTTAAAAACAACTTTACTTAACAAAAAATGAGAGCAGGGTCAACAGGTGGTGTGGTGGTTAAGGCGCTAGACTCTCACATAGCCAACTGTGGTTTGCATCCTGGACCCAGAGACTTAAAATTCAACTGGGGGTGTGTTGTACATGCTGAAAATCCCAAGAAAAGAATGAAGGAGAAGGGATTGTGGCATGCCATCCCTCCTGGAAGGTGATTACTCACTAGGTCTGTCTCTGTCCTCTCTCTCTCTCTCTCTCTTGAAGTCACATGCCCTATGGCAGAAACCTTAAAAGAAAATTAAATGGGAGATGGGGGTGGAGGATGGCCCAGCTGCCTTCTGGAGATCCCTTCCAGTGCTTCCCTTAGTGACTGACGCTGAGGAACTAACTCAAAGACTGCTTTTTCCTGACGTTGATGCAGTTGTGGCCTTGGGTGTGGTCTACCAAGGTTTCCCTGTCTGGGGACCCTAAGGCCACAGCTTCTGGCCACAGTCCAGGGGCCAGGGAAACAGCAGCATCAAGAGGTTAAAGTCCACTGTGTTTCCAGGGTCACCTGGGAACATACAGTGTGTGCCCTGGGGAGCTGGCCAAAGCACTCTCAAATTCCAACAGTGAAAGATTTGGAGGCCCAATCCCCCTGAGGTGGTTTACTGCTTTAATGAAGAGTTCACCAGGAGAAAAGACCTGCCATGTGCCAGGTCTTACGTTAGAATGGACAAAATCTTCACAACAACCCTGTGATATTGAGGTTTCCATTTTCTGGATGGAGAAACAGCCTTCAAGAGGTTAAGTCATGTGTTCAATGTAGCGTTTTACTCCAAAGATCCTGCTGCTTCTTAACAACTGCCTTAACTGCTAGAGAAAAACATCCCTGGGCTGGGATTCCGAAATCTCGGCTTTGTAGACTTGGCTCACAGGCCAACTTGGTACAGGTTAAGTTCACTCTAACCTTCCAGTACTACCTCCCTGTGTACCCTGCTATTTCTCCTCCTCCTTCCTGCCCTCAAAAGGGAGGGGAGGAGGACAGAGGAAGAGGAGGCTAAAGGGAAGAAGCAAACCTTAGTGTTCTCAGAGTCTGTTGTTGTAAAACTGCAACATCACGCTTCCCAGTTGTCCACGAGGGAGCTCCGAGAGCCTACCCACTGGTTTATGGGCTCGATGCTCTCCCCAGTCATGCCAACTGATCGCACAAATGGATCGCTTTGCACAAACCTACTAAACAGTGCTAGTACGGGATAGTGAGCACATATCATCAAAACAAAAATGCAAGTCACCAACACGAGACCCTATTCAATTCACTTTACAGTCCTGTAGCTAGGATCTAATAGGCTAAAATGTGAAAAATACTGCGGAAAGTTAAATTTACACTGTTGGTCTTAGACTCAATAATTCTACTTCTAGAAATATATCTCAAGGTGAGATCAGAATTCTAGGCAAAGGTTCATGCATGCAAATGTTCACCACTTGCCCTTTACATTGCGGATAAATTTTCCTGTATTATAAAGTATACTAATAAAGGGATTTGTGTGTGTATGTGTGTGTACACACATGTGGTCTTCAAAAGGTTTGTGGAAAATGTATATTAGATGCACGATTTGCACAATTTCTATTATTTTTTGCACCAAAATAAACTCATACTTCAATTTCATTTGTCCACAAACCTTTTGAAATTCCTTTGCATATGATGGAATACCCTATAGCTAATCAAAATTATTTTCAGGAAATAAGTTTAAAAGCAGGATATCAAGGTGAATATACAATCTAATCCAATTTTAACTAATAATATGGGCAGAAAAATGTGAATGGGTGAATAAAGACTAGAAGGAAGTACCAAAAGTATTAATGATACTTAACTTTTGGTGGTGAAATTAATCCATATGAATTTTTTAAAGAATTTTTATTTAACTTTATTTATTTTAATTTGACTAGAGAGGGGCAGAGGGAGAAAGAGGGAGGGGAAGTGAGAAAGCAAGCTGCCAGGTTCTGGACTCAAATCATGGTCAGCGATGTGGGAGTCCAGCGCCCCAACCACCATGCCACCTGATCAATCACATGGCCCCTCCATATGATTTTTACTTCCTTTTTAAAGCAATAAAATGTGTGACTATATATCAAGGCAAAATGGGCATAATTCAATCAAAAAAAAAAAAAAGGAAAGCTATGGGAATCCAGCATCTGGTGTGGGATCAGAACTGGCTGACCTGCTGGTCTGCATCTTCGCAGGTCCTGGAACAACCTGTACTGTGTGCTCAGGAACAGCGAGCTGACCTTCTACAAGGATGCCAAGAACCTGGCTCTGGGGGTACCCTACCATGGGGAGGAACCCCTGGCCCTGAGACATGCTATCTGTGAGATTGCAGCCAACTACAAGAAGAAGAAGCACGTCTTTAAGCTGAGGTGAGGCCTTCCTGCCCGCTCCCCCTAGGCTCCGGCTTCATTTGGCATCTGTGGCCAGGTAGAGCGGGGTTGTATGGAACCAGCTCCAGCCCAAGCCCATCCTCTGGGGTCGTTCTAATCAAACAGGCTGAGGGGGTGTCCAGACTTCTACTGCTCTCAGAACGAGCTGTGCTGGCTGAGAGAGTTCTAGATGTCAGGCGCAGGGGTCTGTAGGATCACAGCCAACGCTCTGCCCAAACGCCCCCAGGGGCCACATGACTAGAAACCTTTGTCGTCCTAGGCTGAGCAATGGCAGCGAGTGGCTCTTCCACGGCAAGGACGAGGTAAGTGCTACGCCTAATGGAAGAGGCAGGTGGGGAGAACCCAAGCCACTTGACCTCAAGGATCCCCCAGGACAGCCCCATGGACTCGGGCCCTCCCTCCCCACAGGAGGAGATGGTGTCCTGGCTGCAGGGCGTGAGCACCGCCATCAACGAGTCCCAGAGCATCCGCGTCAAGGCGCAGAGCCTGCCCCTGCCGCCCCTCTCCGGCCCCGACGTCAGCCTCGGCAAGAAAGACAAGGAGAAGAGATTCAGTTTCTTCCCCAAAAAGAAGTAGCAGCAGGCGCCCAGCGCGGCGGGGCGGGGCGTGCAGGGACCTGGACCTCCGCGCCTTCCTCCCGCTGCCTGCCGCCTGCCTGCGAGCCGC
>NW_006198025.1:0-1100 GCF_000334495.1 Tupaia belangeri chinensis | reverse complement strand
GACAGGTGGCCAAAACGGTTCTCTGGGGCTCGCGCCCTCCTCCTGCAACTCCTCCCGAGCTGAGGGCGTGTCAGTCCCCGCCCGGGTGAAGCTGGCGAAGGCGGCAGTGGGGTTCCCGGATGCTGCCTGCTCCCAAAGCAAATTTTGCTTGGGGTCACCTGCCACCTGGTCGCAGCCAGGGAAAGGAAAAGGGAAGAGGTCACGGGGGATGTCTGACCTACCAGTGAGGGCATAAGCGAGGGCCTCAGAGGTGGGTTCAGAGCCCTAGCTCTGGGCAAGGGGTGGCTGGAAGGACTGAGGGGACGAGACTAGACGCAGGCCACTGAACTTCCTCAGAACTGGGACTTTCACCTCAGGGGCCACCACAGCCCTTCCTCTTCTCCCACCATGGTGGGGAGAAGAGAAAAGCACCCTCCGTGGTAGGTGGGTCCTTTCAGCTGCTGTCTCCAGCACCCTTAGCCCCTACCACAGGTGGAAGGGGGAGGCTCAGGGCTCAGACCTGAAGGAGGGACAGAAAGGTCGTGACACTGCCCAAGGCTCTGCCTCTCCATGTTGGCACCCTCCTCCCACTCCCAGTGGCAGCCAAACCAGCAATATATGTCCCATAGATGCAGGGCCCGCAGGAGCAGCACAGGCCCCCACATACAAGATACAAGAGATACCCCAGCACCTGGAGTTAAGCATCCCAAAGTCAAATGTCCTGTCTGCAGCTGGTACCAGCAGAGGGGACTGTGCAAGGACATCACCTGGGGGGGGACAGACCTGGCTGTGCCTAGGTTTTACGACCCATTGTAACACAACCACCCCAAGAGCCATGAAGGTGTGCACCCCTGGATCAGATTCTCCTGAAGGTCCTGGTCTTGTCCGGGTGAGTGGAGGGGTGTCATATGGGTACAGAGGTCACCATACATCTACCACCCCCAACCCCCAAGCACCAAAAGGGGCTCTGCAGCCCATGTCCCCAGGGATAGCCTCCCCATGCTGCTGAGCTCAGACTTCTGGACGGGAGAGACCACTCATTCCGCAAGGATCCCCCCGCCCCGACTTGACTCTGCAAGCAATACAGCCCCAGCCCAGCACCTTAACTGGGGGTAGGTCCA
>NW_006198024.1:2919-3504 GCF_000334495.1 Tupaia belangeri chinensis | reverse complement strand
AAAAAAAAAAAGAATTCTTGTCACACATTTTGTGATTGTTTTTTTCCTAACCGATTTTTAAATTCTAAATGTGTTTGAAATGTGTGGACATTAATTGTATTGTAAACTATCATACAACTGTCTTTGTGATCTTATAGGCTGGTAAATTTTGCTATCACTGTTGAATACAATTGATGACAATTCATTTATAAGCACTCAAACAGCATTAGTAACCTTTTAATGACAAAGAGTCAAAATATCCATCAGGATGTTCATCTTGAAGATGTAAATGATATTATCATTTAAAATCTGGAGAGAACTGAAAAAAATATCTGTTAAACAATGTGAGATTCCCACAGAGCTATATGGGATTATGAAATGTTGAAAATGTTATATGTTAAGTGATACGAATCAATGAACCATTTTCTCAAAATATATGGGGAAGGAAAATTATTATTATAAGGTTATCAGATTTTTCTAAAATAGAAATCCAAGAAAAAGATCCATCTATACTTAATAAAAGCTGCTGATAAAGTCTTTCCAGATATGCTTAAATGTTGAAAATGTCTTCAACCATCTAAATGCTCTAGAGATTTTTGATCTCCC
>NW_006198024.1:0-2105 GCF_000334495.1 Tupaia belangeri chinensis | reverse complement strand
GTTGTACCCTCTGGAAGGTACATTATTCTTTTTGTACCATTTCATCAATAATTTTCCATCTTCATGCATCTTATGGCTGACTTACACACAGACTACACTTAAAAATAAAGTTAGAGCAAAGAAAAATATCTTCAATGCCTGAAAATCTAAGTGAATAATACACTTAATACACTTTGCACAGACTAAACTTATAGAAGATCCTGCATCTTCCCCAGGCTCTCATGAGCAGATTGAAACACTCTTATTCTTCAAACATGGTGCAGAACAACCACGTGACATTCTCTGTTTGAAAAAATCAGTAAGTGTGGTCTCTTCTGAAACTATAATGTCAAAATATCACTTCTTATAGAATATCAGTGTAGCATGTTTTTGCATGAAAATGACATTATTTTCCCTCCCAAACAAATCATCCAGAAAGTAGTATGATCTTCCACAGCTGTGCTAAATCATGGTTATGTAACTTAGTCATCATTGTTAAAGAATTGTGTGCACTCTGACACTGAAAGCACTCCCTGGGGGTCCTCTCTGAGGATCAAACAGGCTAGTGAAAAAATGCTCTAGCATGATTCCAAAACATCAGCCTCTTGCCTCTCCATAAGTGTGAGCAGTTTTTTTCTTTCACATATTTAAGAATCAATTTTGAAGATCCCACCTGAATTGAAGACTCGTGTCCACAAGTTCGCATGGACTGTAGGCTTTTCTTCTATCCAGACTTTGGAATAGGGTTGAGGTCCACCTCGGTACTCACCTGGAAGAAGCATGGGAGCTGCCGGGGTGGGTCCGGGCCAAGAAGTGAAGAGGCTGCTGTGGTCGGAATATGTATAGATTTTGCCTGAGGGGAGGATGGTGGACTGAGGATCTTCCCGTACAAATGCCACCGAAGGCCCGGGTTTTGAAGAGCTTTGCAGCAGCTGAGAAACAGCAAAGCATATTCATAACTTGTGCCCAAGCTAGAACTTCAAAGTTTCTTCCTTATTTCCAAAGGAAGTGGAGTCCCCAGAGCTGATGAGCAGCAGCCCCTTTGCTGAAGACGACCCAGGCAGAGAGAAGTAAAGAACAAGCTTCCCAACTGGTAGATTAACAAGACCAGGGTCTGTCTGAGAAACGGGGAGGAGGAAGAGGAAGAGGAGGACGCAGCAGGCAGCAACCCCTACATTAGATATCGGCTGGCTGAGCATGGAAACAGGAGTTCCAGAACAGCTTCGTCGTCCACAGTGCTGTTTCTCTGGCTCTCACAGGGCCATGGCAGAGAAGGAAGGATCAGCCCTTGCTTTGCAGCTGCCCAACCGGAAGTCAGTGCCACTTGCTTCCTCCTTCTGGATATGGGGATGATTGGTCACTTATCCTACCACCTAGGTTAATATACTTTGTAACAGCCATCTACTGAATTCAACAGCACACTGGAAAAAAGGCAACCTGATTGGAAGAGTTTCCAATTTATCTCTTTAAAAACTACAGACAAGTAATGCCATACAAATGCCCATTTTTGCTCCGATTTCTGATACTAGAGTGCATCTATTACTGTGAGAACTAAGAGCTTTATAAACACTTTCTAGCCTCTGATATTTTGCCGAACTAATTGGCATTTCTTTAATAATTTTGAGCTGATGCTAACAACATAATTCTGTCTGGATTGTGTACGTGCTATATTGGCAGAAGGGTGGTTATTTATGCCCTTGATTTTCCCAGTAAGAAAATAAAGAAGAAAGTTTGACATTCTAGCTCAGGTACAGATATGTGAGCAATTTTTAATAAACTGCTATACTTAATGTATACACTGAATATCTCATCCCCTCTGCTCAACTGCTAGTGACATCATCGCCTCCCTTCTCACTAATCTTCCCTCCTAACTGAGAAATCATCGCCAATCACAAGGGAAGACATTGACAACATAATTAGGATGGAGACTTACTGAGTTGATGAAAACTTGCAGGAGACAGCAAAGGCGTGGCTTTCAGTGAGATTTGCAGCCATACAATTATACTTGATCAGGACCCCAAGGCAAGCCGGTGGCCTTGCCACAACTAGCTCGTATCCAGATGGGAGGAAGATGTCACTGGCTGCCTCTTGGTGAGGACAAGTAGTGGCCCAGCCTGGTGGCAGTC
>NW_006198023.1:0-465 GCF_000334495.1 Tupaia belangeri chinensis | reverse complement strand
GAGAGAGAGAGAGACCACACTTTCCATGAGGAATGGTCATGTCACAATCCCTTGTACTCTGTTTCTCCCTTTTGGGATTTTGGGCACATGCACACTGTCCAGTATGTTTTTCAAGCCACCAGAACTCCAGTCATTTGGTAGGTAATGAAAGATCCAGCCACCTTATCCACTACACCACAGACTGGCCTGAAAACTTGTTTTACTACAGGGCACTCTCATTGAACAGAGAGATGGAGAGGGAAAGTGAGAAATCACCCTGGGGGTGGGGAGGTGGGAGAGGCCACGCTGCGATCTCTTTTCTTCTAATCTCCTCTAAGAATTTTGGGCACTCATGCACACTTACCTTGCGTGGTTTTGAAGCTGTCAGATCAGTACTCAATCTATGTAGTAAGTCATGTGAGAGTCAGCATCTTATTTTTAAGATTATTGATTTCTACTAAGAGAAACATGTGTATGTGTACTATA
>NW_006198022.1:0-469 GCF_000334495.1 Tupaia belangeri chinensis | reverse complement strand
AGACAAGCAGAGACGCCCCACTGTGTAACGGTGCTCCCGGAGAAGGGCCTCCTGGAGAGCAGCCCTCCTGCTCACAGCTGCGGCCTGGCCTGCCAGCTACTCTCCCACCTGTGGGGGTCTGGGTTACCGAGTGACGACGTAGCCAGAACCTCTCACGACCTCCCTCCTGGACACAGTGGAAAGGACAGGAGGTGCCAGCACATCCGTGTTCAACACACACACAACTGAGAGCGCTGGGTTGTCAGCTACCACTCCAGGGCACCTGGAGCTGGAGCGCGCACGAGGACACGGGAGGAAGGCACAGGGGGCCAGGTGAAACCAAGCAGCACATTGGTGGTTATTTTAAATCCCAGACTGAGTCCTGTCGGGGTCTGTTCTGACCTCTGCTCTGTCTCCTCGCAGGGCTGGATGGTGCTGTCTGCCCTCGACACACCTCGTGCTTTCTGCAGTCGCAGTGTGTGAGGTCCTG
>NW_006198021.1:0-744 GCF_000334495.1 Tupaia belangeri chinensis | reverse complement strand
TCAAGCCACCGGGTCTGGAACTCGAACTGCTATAGAATACGTGAGAGTCCAGCGACATAGCCATTACGCTAACTGCTGATCCCAACCTGAAAATATTTATATAACACAAGAATGATGACAGTAAACTGATACTAATTGAAAAAAAAAAAGATATACACGAGGAAAAAAATAAGAGAACGATACAATCAAGGATATAATGAGACAGTATCTAAAAAATGCGACTCCACGTCCTCAGCCAGTGGAGGGAAGGATAGCAGCAGGAACAGAGATGCTGAAAAATTCTGGCAAAGGAAAGCACAATTTCTTCCTCTCATCTTCTTGCTCTCTCTCACGCACACAGAGTCAAGTTTTTATTCAATGACCATTGCGAATAAACCAACACACAAAAAAACAAATAGAGATGTGTCCTGGCTGAACCTAAATTAAGATTGGAAGTGTAAGGCCACGAAAATGGCCCTTGCCTCTGCAACCAGCATTCTCTGACTCATAAATGCAGAGACAAAAATGGAGAGAGAAGAGAGGTTGAAAGAAACTCTACACCTGAGTAATTTACTTGCCGCAGAAAGTGATCTGAATAAAGGAATTGGGGGAATACAGAGAAAAAGGATATAAAATATTAGTTGGGTGACCAGTGGATGGCATAGCTTTTATGTCACTGGACCCCCACATGGTGACCATGGTTTGAGTCCCACACCTAAAGACTTGAATTGAAGTTCATGCTGGACACATGTGCATGTGTGCCCA
>NW_006198020.1:0-492 GCF_000334495.1 Tupaia belangeri chinensis | reverse complement strand
GTTAGCGTCCTGGCTGTGGTGGTGGGAGCCGAGTTATGGAGCCCCTTCCCTGTCGTGCGTCTGTGCCGTGAGGTCAGAGCTCTGTCCCGTGCCTTTTCAGTTCCTCCCACCATGGAGGTCACCCAGCACCCCATGATGGCGGCAGGGAACCAGGTGAATGTTACCTGCCATGTGGAGAAGTTCTACCCCCGGAGCCTACAGCTGACCTGGCTGGAGAATGGAAAGGTGTCCAGAACAGAAACAGCCTCCACCCTCACAGAGAACAAGGATGGGACCTATAACCTGACCAGCTGGCTCCTGGTGAACTCGTCTGCCCACAGGGAGGGCGTGGTACTCACCTGCCAGGTGGAGCATGACGAGCAGCCTGCGGTCAGCAGAAGCCATACGCTCAAGGTCTCTGCCCACCAGAAGGGCACACACATCTCCCCAGGTGAGGGCTCTCTCTCCAGTTGACCAAGCTAATTTTAATATTTATCTTTTCCTTGTAAAAAA
>NW_006198019.1:0-953 GCF_000334495.1 Tupaia belangeri chinensis | reverse complement strand
TGAGGGTCTGCAAAGTTTGAAGTGTAATTAGAAGATTTTCTCTTTTTTTTTCTTTTCTTTTCTTTTTTTTTTTTCTTAATTAGGAGATTTTCAATTAATACGCCCTGGTAGTGTGCCATACTAGAGCTGGCAAGCCATTTATGTTCCTTTGTATTTATTAACATGGCCACTGACTGAGGGACCCAGGCAAAGATAACTTGTCCCAAAGTTAGCTTGTCTGCTTCTCTAATCAGTTTAACAGTGGCAGTGAGAGCTCACAGGCAAGGGGGTCATCCAGATGTCATTGGGTCTGGCCTTTTAAACAGGCCCAAAGGACTGAGTCAGAACTCCTAGTGCTGTCTGGCTCTATTTACATATTGATATTTACATATTGACCAACTTGTGGTCTGAAGCAAATCACTTACTATTTGATTTTGTTCTTGCTCAAACACAAGATGTTTTTTAGTCAGAATGAATCCCAATAACTGCATTTTGGTGCAGCAGATCTAGGACGTTTTCTTTGAGACTTCGTATCCAACCTTGGACAGGAGCTGGAGCAGTGCTCAAGTTCCTCTCCAGCAGTTTTCTCAGGTCACTACAGAGAACAGAAAGCGATCAACATATTGGAGCAGAGTACACCATTTCCTGACTTGAAAAATTCTCTAAATCGGCAACAAGCACATCTCCAAACAGGAGAGTGCTCATCAACATATATGAATTGGGGATGGTGGGATGTAAGGCCACTGTGGTGGGGTTTAGGACTTGCAAATCCTGAGCTGGATGGTAGTTGGGAGAAGCTCCCCTTCCTATGGGGAGGGACGGAGTGTTCCAAGGAGACTGACATTGGACCAGGAGCCCTGCTTTTCTGCACAAGTTGATGTGTTTCTTTATGGCTAGTCTGGCATCTCTGCTCACAGGGCAGTGGCAGAGACACCCATGCTGTACCTGAGGTTTCAGTTTGACCACCAAAGGTG
>NW_006198018.1:0-738 GCF_000334495.1 Tupaia belangeri chinensis | reverse complement strand
GGGTATGCCTACACTGCAATTTCCTCTCCTTAATTCTCTTACCAGGATTTTGGGCATGCATGCACACATGCCTGGCATGATTTTCAAGCCACTATAAATGCGTATTGTAGTGCCTTAACTTCCACATTACCTGCTGGCCCAAATTGAGAAATTTTATAAGCTCTCAACCCTTGACTGGGACATCCTAACTAGAGTGGTATACCAGTTTCCAAAACCACTTCCTTTACTAACCACCAATACTTATTTTCTGTAATGTCCAAATATTAAATGAATGTATGACAAACCAAGTCAATTTAGTTGTATTTTCATTATAGTGTATTTCAAGGAATATTTGCGTTTCTAATTATCGCAGGGATCACTAATGACAACATTGCAGATAATTAAGCACTCTAATGAAGCATATTATAATTATATCTACATATAAACATATATGTATTGATGAGCATGACACTGTGGGACAGGTCACTTACGTTTGCTCCTCAAATTGTCCATTTTCTCTGAGCACTCATAAATTCTTTCGAATCACATTACTTGAAAACCTGTAACAAAACTGGTACTGATATGTGATGAGAAAAAAGAGTGAACACCAATAGGCCCATCTCTTAACTGATGCATGTAATGAACACTTCCAGAGTTCAATCCCTCCCATTTAATTTTCGTAGAACAAAATAATAACATAAATAATTATATTCTTTCCTAGAGATAGTCATATTAATTTATTGTTTTTGCTGGTATTTT
>NW_006198017.1:0-1878 GCF_000334495.1 Tupaia belangeri chinensis | reverse complement strand
TAGAAAGACCTTATTTCCACAGTCCCAGTTAGGGACTTCAACATATCTTCAAGGGACAGGGAAGTACATGACTATAGCTTCACCCTAGGTCAGAAGCAGCAAAGGAGTGAGGGAGGCTATAAGGAGTCACAGGACATAGAACTCCTGCCTTGGTCATACTCTCATTTGTGTGCGTGGTGGGTACATCTTGCAATGACAGAATCAGACATCATAAGAGCCCTGCATTGTAGATAAATTTAATTGCTTTATTCAAACTATTACTATAACAACATATATTCAATATAAAAATTGTAGAAGTGCTATACACTCATTTTTATACAAAAATCTTTAAAAACACATTTTATATTTTTATACTTAAAGTACATTTCTATTGTGATTAGACACGTCTTTAGATGATCAATAGTGGGGGAAATGTGTTTTTCTTAAAATGGGGCTAGTGGCCAGCAGGTGGCATTGTGGTTAAGGTGGTAGACTTCTACAAGACTGACCCTAGTTCAAGTTACAGACCTGACAGTATAAAAATCATATGAGCATATGTGGTCTGTGCCCAAGATTCCAGGAAAAGAATGGAGAAAGGATTGCAGTGTGGCCATCTTCTTTAGGGGGTGATTTATCATTTTCCTTTTCATTCCCCTTATCTCTCCAGTAGGTGCATGTGGCCTATGACAAAAACCTTGGGGAGAGAACAGCAGTTGGTGTAATGGCTATGTCACTGGACTCCCATGTAGTCAACTGTGGTTCAAGTCCCAGACCTGGTGGTTTAAACTCATGCTGGGTGTGTGTGTGTGTGTGTTTGTTCCCAAGATCCCAGGAGGAGATGGAGGAGAAGGGATTGCAGTGTGACCATCCCTGCTGGGAGGTGATTACTCACTTTCTGTCTTTCTGTCTTTCTGTCTCTCTGTCTTTCTGTCTAGTTCACATGCCCTATAGCAAAAGTCTCTCAAAAATAAAAGATAAAAACCTTGGGGAAAAAAAGTTGAGCTATATTTTTAGAACAGTTTTTAGTTAACAGAGATATTAGCGTCCTTTCCTCAGACCTACCCAACAGACCTCTGCCCTCGCTTGGGGCCCTCTCATAACCCAAGGTAGTGCCAGTGACAATTCTCTGTGTGGAGGGACATGCCACTAGCGGGTAGTGTGGCAGGAACAGCTGGACCATGGCACTTCTGGAGAGCCATAAGTTGAGTACCTGAAGGGGTGATTGGTGACCATTGCTCCTTCCATGGCTTTGTAGGTGGACATGAGCCACTTGGGGTTCATTTTCTGGGCCACCTAGAGATCTTTGTGCCCCAGGCAGTGACCATGGCACCTGCTTTCCCCAGAAAACCATGCCACCCCCCTTGAAGAAGCATCAGGGAGTTCTACCTGCTGGATGGGCAGCATTTTGAGGTTCAGGCATCATCGTTACATCTGCCCTGCATGCTCTCATTAAGGTCTTCCAGCAAACATCACCGTCACAATCACTCCCTAAGAAGCCAGAAGAGAGAGAAGCAGGAGGTGACTGAGCCATAGCAAAGTTAGTGCAGCTGTACATCTCCTTTCTGGCCATGGACATTCCAGACACCACAGCCCTCCCCAACAGAAGCCATCAGTGCTGCAAACTTCTGCCCATCTATCAGGAAAAGGATCATATTGGTGCAAAAATGGATTGTGATACCACCTGACTTCAATGTAATATCTGACAATTTACAAATAGTAAATAGAAAGAAAACTTCAGGTAGAGACAGCCCAAAGGAAAATAAGGACGCCAGCTTGTTCCTGGGCACAATTGTAGAAGTAATCACATTAGCTCCTAAAAACAATCCATACCACAGGACTGTAGGTGAGGCTGGCTGAGATGAGTCTGTCATGGTCTCTCTGAATCATTTTATCCCAGCA
>NW_006198016.1:595-1029 GCF_000334495.1 Tupaia belangeri chinensis | reverse complement strand
AGCAGAAATCAATTATTAGCTCTTGCCTCTTTCTTGGACAGAAAGCTGCTCGCTGCCTGCTTAAGATAATGACAGCTGAAAGTAGCATGATCCATATCATTGCTACATTCCAAATGAAAAGTGTAGTGTCTCTTGATCTGGAGAACAGCAGAGGGAAGGACCTTGAGCATATTTTAAAAAAAAACATGAGCACTTGCTGACTTGCTAGAAAAAGACAAACTGGCTGTAATCCTGAGCACATTGTCCAACTCAAGGACAATGATTAGTTTAAGACTCCTGGTGGCACAAAACTCTTGTGTTGGCATCGCTTTTTTAAAAGGTTTTTTATTCTCCATCTCCTTAGACAAAATTATTTTTCACATTGTTATTTTATTTTTCTTGTCAGGGTCAATCTTGAGTATACCCATTTGTTTAGCTGGAAGCTTTGACTGTTT
>NW_006198016.1:0-354 GCF_000334495.1 Tupaia belangeri chinensis | reverse complement strand
GCATTTCTTTGGCCTGCCTAGCACTCCTGGGTAAGTTACTTTTTTTCTTTTAAGATTTTTGCTATGGGGCACAAGTACTTGCCTCAGAGATACAGAGATGGGCAGGGTAGGTGAGGAGGAAGGAGAAATCATACCCCCCCAGGGTGATGGGCATGCCAAAATCCCTTCTCCATTTTCCTCTTGGGATTCTGGGTACACATCAACATTCTCTGGATGTAATTTTCAAACCATTGGATCTGGGAATCAAACTACAATGTTGCATGTGGATCCAGCAGCCTTTCCTCAATGATACTGGCTGGCTCTCTGAGTAAATTTAAAAACTTTTAGTGGCCATCAGATGGTGTAGTGGCTATG
>NW_006198015.1:817841-825423 GCF_000334495.1 Tupaia belangeri chinensis | reverse complement strand
GTTCACTGTAGCCATGTGGAACCTTGTCTCAGACACTGAATATTCATTATCAATGATCTTCACGACCGTTGCAAAGGAGGGAGTTACTGTCTCCATTTTACAGAATGGGAAACTGAGGCTCAGAGAGGGAAAGTGGCCTCATTTAACATGAAGAAGAATCAAGAGGGAACTTGGGTCCAATAGTGGAGCTCTTTGTCTCCCTGCACCATCATCAGATGCAGCTAAATCTGGGGTAGAGTGGGTTCAGAGGAGGGACAAGGTAGCTCACTCTGGGAGAATGATGTCAAGGCCAACAGCAGAGAGAACTGAGCTTTTATACTTGTTGAGAGGCACAATCGTGCATTGGAAACACCACTGGATGTGGGTTTCTGTAGCTGTGTCCAAGTCCCAACTCTATTAGGCTATAAGCACCAGGAGGACAGGCACAGTGTTGGTCTTACTCATCCTCCCTCTGGAAGCCTCTAACGTCAAAGAGCCTCAGTGATATTTTTGAAGGGATGAGGAAATGTATTTCGAGGTAAGTTGTGAACCCTTAGCCTCAGTTTCTCCTCCCACTCTTCCTCAGTCAGTTTAGCTGATGACTACAATTTCCATTTCTGAATAGTCTCCTTACGGTGATCCACAGTCTCCTTCTGATGATAAATTCCAGAGAACTCCTATAACGTATTCCCATGACAAATTTTACTTTCCATCTGTGTATTCATTTTATGTTGCTGCTATAACAAATGGGTGTCTTGAACAATACAAATTATGTACCACTTTGTAATTCTGGAGTTCAGAAACCCAAAATGGGCCTCATTGGATAAAACTGAAGTGTCCACAGTTTTGTGTTCCTTTTAGAAAGTCAGGGAGAAGCCACTTCCTTGCCCTTTTCAGCTTCTAGAAATGACCTGCATTTCTTGGCTCATGGCCCTTCAAAGCCAGCAACATTGGGCTGAGACCTCCTCATGCTGCCATCTTTCTGGTTCTCTTCTGCCTCCATCTTCCACTTTGAAACGCTCTTGTGATTACATTGGGCCCACCTGATAACTAAGGATATTCTCCCTATCTTAAGACCAGCTGTCTAACAACCTTAATTCCCTGTTGCCATATAACATAACATATTCAAAGGTCTGAGGATTAGAGCCTAGACATCTTTGTGGATTGGGGTAGGGGGGTGATAACTATTCTGCCTACCACAGTCTGCAAACTGGATGTCTTAGGTTACATAAAATTTGGAGGTAAACATTCAGACCCAATAATAGTCACTAATTGGTGTCTTCCTTTGTCTTTTTCTACAGCTCTTTAGAAAATACAGCAACCCCTAACTCCACCTATGCTCTCAAATTCCTTCTCAGTCTGCACTGACTTCCTCCTCCCACACCTGTGGCAATTGGCATGTGCTGAGGAGTAGTCCTGTTGGCTACCCTGAGTTCCTGCAACACTCCTGCTACAACTCTAGCCAGTAGTCAGAGCTGCCTGTCCATCATGACTTCCCTTCTGGATTTTTCTCTCTCCCTCTCTAGCCTCTCCCCAGGCTAAGGTACACATCTTTAAAGGTTGAGATTGGAGCACCACCTGAGTTACCACCATTATCACACAAACCTACCCTCTCAGGCACCCACACAATGGGTCCATGCTCTGAATGAAACCAAAATGGTCTTCATTCTGTTTCCTTAGGATTATTATTTTCCAAAAAGCTCCTGACGTTCCAGGCAAGTAGAACACTATTGGTCTCTCCCTACTTGTTCTGCACATAGGTTTGAACTATGGAGTGAGTATCATTTGGGTTCAAGCTAGACCTAGATTTTGTTTTGCTTTTATATATATGGAAGATTGAATTAATCATGCATTTCAGTTAACAGTCTGTTATAAACATGGATTTATGCAAGGCCCTTTCTTATTTATTTCCTTTTGGGACATCTGGTTGATTTGTTTTTCCAATTCCCTGAGGCACAATGTTAGGTTTGTCTTTTTGCCACCTTTCCATTTTTTTCTTATGCACACTAATTGCTATGAACTTCCCTCTTATAACTGCTTTTGCAGTGCCCCATAGATTATGGAAACTTGTGTATTCATTAACATTTGTTTCCATGAATCTTTTGATTTCAGTCTTAATCTCTTCAGTAGTCATGAAGTCATTCAGAAGTAGCTTATTTAGTTTCCATGTTTTTGTGTATTTTTGAGTTTTTTTGTGAGATTAATACCAAGTTTAATTCCATCATCATCGGAGAAGATGCTGGATATAGTTTCTATGCCTTTGAACCTGTAAAGGCTGGTTTTGTGCCCTATCATGTGGTCAATTTTCGAGAAAGTACCATGTGGGGCTGAGAAAAACGTGTATTTTGTGTTTTGGGGGTGGAAAGATCTATAGATGTCTATCAAGTCCATCTGATTTATGGTATCATTTAGGTCCTGAATCTCTACTTATCTTTTTGTCTCATTGACCTGTCTAAAGGAGATAATAAGGTGTTGAGAATGCATAATGTTTCAACCTCTCTCTCTCTTAGATCTAGCAGTCTTCTTCACATATTTGGGTGCTCCTGAGTTGGGTACATAGATATTTATAAGTGTTATATCTTCTTGGTGAACTAGCCCTTTTACTACTATATAAAGCCCTTCTTTGTCTCTTCTTACAGTTTATGTCTTAAAACCTATTTTATCCGAAATCAGTATGGCAACTCCCACTCTTTTTTGGTTTCTATGTGTATGGAATACTTTTTTCCAGCCCTTCACTTTTAGTCTATGTATGTCTTTATCCATGAGATGGGTTTCTTGTAGGCAGAAGATTTTTAATCCATTCAGCCAGTCTGTGTCTCTTGATCAGAGAATTTTACCCATTAACATTCAATATTATTATTGATATTTCCAGACTTGTTCTATCATTAAATTGGCCATATTCTTGGTTGGTTTTTGTTCTCTTATTGTTGTCTGTCTCCCTTTAGTTTTCTTGGTATACCACTCCTTTCAGAATTTCTTAAAGAGCTGGTCTGGAGTTGGTAAATTCTTTCAGGTTTTGTTTATCCAAGAATTTTTTTTATATTCTTTTTCCATATGAAAGATAATCTTGCCAGGTATAGTATTCTCGGTTGAAATTGTTTTTCATTTCCCCATTCTTTCCTTAATTGCATTGTATCTGATGAGGGGTCTGGTGTTAGCTTGATGGGATAACCTTTGTAAGTGATTTGATGTTTCTCTCTTGCCAATCTTAGTATATTGTTTTTGTCTGTGGTTTTGGTCAATCCAGCTATGATGTGCTGTGGAGAGGATCTTCTTGGATTGATTCTACTTGGGGTTCTTTGTATTTCTTGGGTATGGACGATTGAGTGCCTCTCTAGACTTGGAAAGTTTTCTTCCAGAATTCTGTGGAATAGATTATCAATGCCCTTATTAGCTTCTTCACCTTCTGGGATACCAGATATTGAGATGTTTGGGCATTTTATGGTATCTATTATTTCTCGTATAATATCCTCAGTTTTCTGGGATGTTTTCTCAGTACTTTTGATTATTTTTTCTAGGTCACAGGTTTTGTTTTTACTTCCAAGATTCGATCTTCTGTATGGTCTAACCTGCTTTTAATGCTTTTGAGGGAGGTTTTGATTTCCCGTATTACTTGTTTTGTATGTATCTTTTTGTTTTTATATGTTCTTACATGATGTGTATTATTGTTTCCACTGTTTTACACAGATAATGTTATGTAACATCTCTTACTTTATTTCCTGCCCTTTTTGCCTAAATGTCATGTTTTTATGATCCACCTATGTTGTCATGGGCATTTTGTCTCTTATTCCTGGTGCTTGTCATTGTTTGCAATGCACATATTGCCTTTCTACACAATAGAATAGACACCCAGGTGATCTCCAATAATTCTGCAATAAACAGCCATCTACATAACACCTTGTGGGTGAGATGGAAGTGTGACGATTTTTCTAGGTTACTGTGTTAGTTTGATTGAGCTGCCATAGCCAAAGCCAAGGCCTGGGTGACTTAAGCAATAGAAATTTATTTACTCACAGTGTTGGAGGCTGGAAGTTCAAGATCAAGATGTCAACAGGTTTGGTTCCTCCTGAGGCCCCTCTCTTTGGCCTCTTGAGAAGATGGTCACCTTCTTGCCATCATTCCTTCCTGCCGTCTTTGTGTGTCCAGTTTCCAATTCTAATAAGGACATAAGTCAGGTTGGATCAGGATCACTGTAATGGCTTGATTTTAACTTAATCCCTCTTTAAAGGGCCTATCTTTAAACAGTCTCATTCTGAAGTACTAGGGGCTAGGGGATCCACAGGAATTTTGGAGGAACATAATTTGGTTCATATGAGACATATACCATAAACAAAATTGCTGGACCATAGAAGATCTGGGTACGTAATTTGACCAGTTGCACACACTTTCACAACAAACAAATGAGGGCTCTATATCCTAAGTTCCTCCTACTTTTAGCAAGATCCAGCTTCCTACTATTTTGCTAGCCCAACAAGTATGAAATTTCATTTCATGTGCTTGTTAGTTTTTGGAATTCCTCTTCTGTAAAAAGCCTGTTGATATCCTTTGTTCATCTTTCTATCACATTTTTCTTTTTTCTAGCTGATTTGCAAGATGTCCTTATATGTTCTAGATAATGGTTTTAGACATGGCTAATACCATCTCCCTTTCTGACATTTGTCTATTAACTTTGTTCACAGTGTGCTTCATGAAACAGCAGAAATCTTCAATTTTGATGCAATCAAAGTCATCAATTATTTTTTTCTTACACTTTAACCTTTTGAAGTTTTGTTTAAGAAGTCTTTTCCTAGGCTTAGATCACAATGATAATCTCCTATATATTCTTTTATTAAATTTATTCTTTTATTAAATTTCACCTTTCAAATTTAGGTCTTTAATCTCTCCAGACTCTTACCTTTGTATGTAGTGTCAGTAGGGATGCAATTTTTGGTGCCATTTAGCAAGCCAGTTTTCCCAATACTATCTACCAAGCTCCATCTTTTCTCCATTATACAAGAAAAGTGTCACTTCAATCTTATATTAAGTTCCCATATAATTAGGGAGCTCTCTATTATATCCTGTTGGTCTATATGTGTCTATTCTTATGTGAATACCGCATCAACTTTATTTTTTTTAACATCAGCTTTATAGTATGTCTTGATGAACTGTTATGTATGTCCTTTATTTCTTTTTTAAATATTTATCTAGCTAATTATAGAATGTTTTCCTTCATATAAGTTTTGAAATAAGTAAACTGAATTTTTTAAAAAGTATATCTAGACAATTTAATTAGGAAGGCATTGAGTCTCTACATTAACTTGGAGACAATCGATATCTCTCTAATATGTCTGAGAATTTATTAAAATAATCTTATGTGTACTTTAGTAGAATTTTTAAGTTTTTCCCTGTGGAGGTACTATGTATTCTTAATTAAACTAGATAATTTAGAGATATAATATACAACATGAAGATTGTAGTTAATAGTATTGTAGAGTGAAAATTTGCTAAAAAGAAAAATAACCATGTGAGATGGTGGATGTGCTGATTTGCTTGGCTACAGTAATTATTTTACTACATATATGTTTGTCAAAACATCATACTGTGCACTTCAAATATACACAATAAAAAAGCCAGATATTTTACAGACTTTCTTGATATTGTGAATGTCATTTCATATTCTATTTTGTTTTTTAATGGGCTACTAGTTTGGAACAAAGAGTATTGCTGTTTGTAATCTCAATTGCAGCAATCTAAGAAAACCCAGTTGCTATTCTGCAAACCTACCTGTTAATTCTGATTATTTTTCCAGGCATATTACCCTATAATCAGTAAATAATGATTGATTTTTCTTTTTCTTTACAATCCTTGAACCTCTATTTCTTTCTCTTTCCCTTTTTTTTCTATGACTTTGGCAAGAGCCTTGAGTCATACATGAAATGGTGGCACCAATTGTAGATACCCTTGCCTTATTGCTCATCTTAATAGTTTCCCAAAAAGACACCTTCGTGGCTCCCGAGAACTAGTGATTTCAGGGGAATAAGCAAAATGAAGATTTTCCACTGATAATTCAGCCTCCAGCCCACAACTCGAGTGGAGAGGCAAGGGAGCACGATTTCAGAAGACAACTTCATGGCTCCTGAGAACTAGTGATTTCAGGGGAATAAGTTAAATGAAGCTTTTCCACTGATAATTCAGCCTCCTGTCCACAAACTCGAGGGTAGGAAGCCTTTCAAGCTTCCTGTCTCTCTCTGTCTCTCACTACCTCTGTCTCTGTCTTCTCAGTTTTTTGTAATTTTTCCTTTCTAAAAATTTTTAAGGTAAAGCATTTTCTTGGCTTTCAGCTCCTCCCTTCCATTTATCTCATTAATAATCCCCTATCCCCTCCCAACCCAGGAGAGGCAAGGGAGCAGGCCTTCAGAAGACACCTTATGGCTCCTGAGAACTACTGATTTCATATGATGCACTTGCGCACCACAAAGTTTTCTAATTTTTTCTTTTTTAAAAAAAATTAATTTTTTTTTAGTTTTTTTCTTTCTCTCTGTTTATTGTTTGTTTTTGTTGCTGTTGTTTCTCTCTCTGTGTTTCCTTTTCTGGATGCTCAGATTGAACTTCAAGTGTGGGAAGAAACACACCATCCATCAGATGACTAGAAATCACCACAGGGCCACAAGAAATATGGGAAAGCAAGAAAATAACTCTCCTCCAAGGGAAAAGAATAACTCCTCTTCATCCACAGACAGTTCAATGGAAATCATGGGAATGTCTGATACAGAATTTAGAACATTAATAATAACAAAGCTAACAGAGATAAAAGAGAAGAAAGACGAAGAACTGAAGAAGGAAAAGGAGAAAGGAGCTGATGAGTTCCAGGAAGTGAGGAAATTCTTGCAAGATCTGAAAGAGAAATTACACACTTTACAAAAGAATCAAGTGGAACTGTTAGAGATGAAGACTATAATACAGGAAGTCAAAATCTCCCTTGAAAGTATTAAAAGCAGACTAGATTATACAGAAAATAGAATCTGAGATGTAGAAGAGAAAATTGCTGACCTAGAAAAATCCACCATGAAGACTGAAAAAATTGCCCAAAAATTTGAGAATAATATACGAGAAGTACTAGATACCATCAAACATCCAAACATCTGGATAATTGGTATCCCAGAAGGTGAAGAGACTCATAATGGCATTGAAAATTTATTCCATGAAATCCTGCAAGAAAACTTTCCAAACCTAAAGAAGCACTCGAAGATCCTGTCCCAAGAAATACAAAGGACCCCAAATAGAATCAACCCAGGAAGATCTTCTCCAAGACACATTATAGCCAGATTGACCAAAACCACAGATAAAGAAAACATACTAAGACTGGCAAGAGAGAAATGCCAAGTTACCTACAAAGGATATTCCATCAGACTAACAGCAGACCTCTCATCAGAAACAATGCGAGTGAGGAAAGAATGGGAAAATATATTCAAAGTGTTAAGGGAAAAGCAATTTCAACCAAGAATACTGTACCCTGCAAGACCATCCTTCATATGGGAAGAAAAAGACAAGAACATTCTCAGATAAACAAAAACCTGAAAGAATTTACCAGCACCAGACCAGATCTCCAAGAAGTTCTCAAGGG
>NW_006198015.1:791388-817566 GCF_000334495.1 Tupaia belangeri chinensis | reverse complement strand
ATTTGAACAGAATACTAACCTGTTTCCAGGCTTTAAGTTTTAAGCAAATTTCCTTACCAATTCAAAACTGCTTTTCTTGAAATTACCAGCTGAACTTGCTATTGAAAGTAGTTATATTATTTAAGAAATTGTGTGATCAATGAAATGTGGGAGGAAAAGGAATGGAAGACAACTGTAGACACCAGAGACAGTGTGAGAAGAGGGTGGGAAAGGGCAGAGGGTCAGACATGGGGTAAATAAATATATGTATAACTAGAAATGGAAAGTTATTGATGATAACATGCATGATTAAGCCACTCTGCAGTATATTCGGGATGGGAAACCACATTTTGTATGCTGTAATGATGCTTAGGCTATGAATGTAAATTAATTAATTAAAAATGTTTTAGGAGAAAAAAGCATGAAAACTATTTTTCTTTAAATTAAAAACAATGCATATTTGATGACTGCAGTAAGCTATATAGCCCCAACTAGGTGCTACTTTATAGTATGTTCATTCTACTCACTGAGGTTTATACCTAAAGTCAGACTTGTGTTCATGGATATGTATATATTAGCTGCGCTTGCTATCGGAAATATTTAGATTAAGTTCATTAGCGAATCAGTAAAATGGGGGAGAGGCATAGAAAACAACCATGGATACCAGAGACAGTGTGGGAGGAGAGTGGGACATGGCAGAGGGTGAGAGATAGGGAATCAAGAATGGCAAAAAAAAAAAAGCAAAATATACAGGAAAAAGAAATGGAAAATTATTTGTTGATGAAAATACGTATTTTTATGTGCTTGATTGAGTCAATATACAGTGTATTCTGGATGGGAAATCTCACTTTGTATGTTGTAATGATGTACAGTGAATGAATATAAATAAATAAATTTAAATTTATAAAAAGAGAAAAAATATTTTCCCTATTGTGTCAGTATTTTATCTTTAGTTTTTATTGTTTACAATCCTTATTAAAAATTCATTTTTCTTCTAAGTGTAGATGTCTGAAAGCTTGTGCATGTATAGATTAACCTTTATTGCATTATTTGAAATAATCATATAATTTTTCTTTGCTAGACCATTATTAATTAAATTAATTACATAGATTGATTTTCCTGATGCTAAATTATATTATATTCATGAGAAAAAATGTACGCGATTGTGATGTATTATTTTTTTAAATAAACTTGGGTTCAGTTAACTCATATTTTATTTTAGATTACTGCATCTACAATCATAAGTGGGCTGGACTTACAATGTTTTGCTTATATTGTCTTTCTGACTCTAGAATCAATATTTCAGTAGTTTAACAAGAAGAGCTAGGAAACTTTTGATCTTCTATTTTCTAGAACAGCTTTTTCTTGAAAATTTTGGTAAAATTCATTTGGGAACCATTGGAGCCTGGAGCATTGGGGGAGGGGCAGAAACATCAGCAATCATATCAATTTCTCTAGTATTTCAAGTTCTGTTTTTATGTTTCTTTATCATTTCTTCTAACTGACCCCCTTGTTCATAGGCATACCATAATTAACACTGTCCATTCATGTCACACATAGTCTTATCTTTAAAGAGCCTGACTATAGGGGTCAGCAAGTGGAAGGGTGGTTAAGATGCTAGACTCCCACATGGCCGACTGCAGCTTGTGTCCCTGACCTGGTGGCTTGCTTTCACTTTCCCTGTCTCTGTCTCTGCTTCTCTCTGATGAAATTAAATAGTATAATAATAATAATAAATAAAATTAAACAGATAATATTTTTAAAAGATCCTATTATTTCAAGCAAAAACTCAAATTTCTTATTTTTAGTGTCAATTTCTAGTCCTTCCTAACTGTTTCCCTTCCACATTGCCACTAATAGATGTGTGTGTATATCTGCCATTATATAATCACCTTTTATCATGATTATTTCTATGCATTACTCCATTTTTAACCCAGTAATAAGTAATCTAATGTCATGTATATAATGTGACCTTTACTTTACATGCAGTCCTATTTTCTCTAGAACCCAAAATAAATTTTGTAGAAGTAGAGAGCAAAATGCTAATAAATGTCTAATATTTTTTGCCCTTTCATTTTGAATACCAATATAGAAGGTTAAAAGCTTTGTACATAGAGACGCTATCTCTCCATAAACATGCCCCGTTCTCATCCAAGCCCCACCTCCACTCCATCTGCCCACAAGTTTATTTAGGCAGAACCCACTGTAGACTGTCTTTCATCTCTGGGTCTCAACCTCACTCCCTAAATGCATCTTTAGTAAAAGTGCACTGGGAAGTGATGGGAATGCCAGACCAGAGAACTGAGAACCCACCATATTTTAGGTAAGGCATAGAGACCCACAGCTAAGCTGAGCTGGTGAGCTATTTACAGCAGTTCCACTTAACCCCCACTGCCAGTGAATCTCCCTTTTCCAGATAGTACTGATCATTTACTGTGCTCAAACATAGCATGAAGTGTTCCTGCCTCCATAAAAAGAAAACAATTGGCAGATTTACAAATTATAGCTCTATTCACCTTTCATCCACTTTCATAAGAAACTTCTCTTCACCATAGCCAACATTGGGACCAAAGAAATGAAAGACTCTCATTTCCCCCACACCCTCGGTCAAAGTCTGGTAAGAAAGCCAAACGCATTAGTTGAAACGTAAAATGAATAAGAGCCATGACAAAAGCACGTTCCGGGGTTTGGGGGAGGTTAAACGGCTGCCCTCTAAATTAATGTTCGTTCTCTCATCCCCCTCTATTTCTATAAATGCATTCCAGATTGATTCTTTCATCTAGTACATTTGTAATGGGTTCCAAGGTATAGGAACACAGTGATGAAGAGAGGGCCACACTATGGTGAAGCTCCTCTGGGGTACAGCCCTGTCAATAATCATCAATAAAAACCACTCAGTGTCATGAACTGTTCAATGGAAGTAGGACATAGTCCATGGAATTGCAACCCCACTATGTATTAACTGTGGGGTGTGGGGAAATAGCCTGGTCCTTTTGTAGCATCAGTTTCTTTAGCTACACTATGGGGCCAACAGCGCCTGCTTCATGATTGTCATGAGGAGTAATGAGATGGAATGTGTCATGTCTGACATGCAGCACAGCCCAGACTCCTAGGAGCTGCCTTTCTCTTATAGGTGATGCCATGACTCTTTACTTCTGATTGCAGGTGGTAACACCAGACGGGCGAGGGAAGAATCGAGCTAAGTGGGGTCTGCTGAAGAATGTCCAGTCTGCCCTTCAGAAGCGCTTCTGAGGCCCCGCAGAGCAGGCAACAACCTCAGAGACGCACCACAGAATAGGCCATGATTCTTATTTTTTTTCTCACCACCTTCATAAAGGAGGGTATAGATGAAATACCCAGGACCTCTGTGCTTTCCAACCAGAGTCCTCTAAGAGCAAATTAAAGGAAATACATGACATCATATCTTGCTGTTTGCTCATTATGATGAAACAAAGATACACAATAATCAGCAAGTTTGTGTATATCCATCAGCTTAGGTGTAGTCTTCGGCTCAGAATTATCCAGTGTTTTATAAGGAGCAACCACCAGGGTAGTAAAAAGAGTAGCCAAACATGAATGTGCAATTGTCCAACTGTTTGCCTATCCTTAGTGTAAATATCCAGAAGTGGACTTACTGGGGTATGGGGGTTCTATCCTTATATCTCTGAGGAACCTCCATATTGTTCTCTACAGTGGATATACTAATTTACATTCCTACCAACAGTGTCGATTCCTCTTTCACCACAGCCTTGCCAACACTCATTCTTTATTTTTTTGATCATACCATTCTGACTGGGATTAAATAGTATCTCACTGTGGTTTTTGTTTACATTTCCCTTATGATATATGCCTTTTGGCCATGTATATTGCAGCATGATTCACAATTGCTAAGGCATGAAATCAACTTAAGTGCCCAAGAACAGGTAACTAGATTGAAAAATGTGGTCCATGTATATATGGAATACTACTCAGGCATAAAAAAGTTTAGTTTCTGTCATTTGATACAAAGTGGACAAACATACAAGACTTAATGCAAAGCAAAGCACGCCAGACTACAAAAGACAGACTTATTATGTCCTCTCTCAGCATATAGTTAATGTCTGCACTTCATGGCAGTAACTGAAACACTGGAAAATATAACAGCAGATACAACAAGAGTAGATACCATAGACTATAAAGGAGGGGGTGGACAGTGGGAGATGAGAAGAAGAAACTCAAGGGTAAAAAAAGGAATATTCAACAGACACAAGAATGGAAAGGCATTGCATATGGTAATAGCTTTAACTCACTTGACATGCAATACATTTACGTTTTGAGAACCCAGATCATATGCTGTAAAAACTATATTTATTACAGCATTATTCACAATTGCTAAGACATGGAACCAACCCAAATGTCCACGAACAGATGAATGGATTAAGAAAGTGTGACATGTATACTCCATGGAATACAATTCAGTCAAAAAACATAGTAAGACCCAGGCATTTGATAGAAAGTGGTTGAACATGGAAGATTTCTTGATGAATGAAGCAAATCAGACTATGAAACAGAGAGATTGTATGTCTCCACTTAACATAAACTGTCTACACCCAATGTTAGAAACTGAAAGACTGGAGGACATAAAAGCATTGAAAATTGTTATGGACACTGGGGACAAAGTGGAAGGAGAGTGGGAGAGGGGAAGAGTACAGGAAGGAAAATTTGGGGAAAAAATTGAGAAGTAAGACATTTGTGGGAGGTGCCTGTTGATGTCATGTATAGTATTCTCAACTTGCCTGGTGTATGGCATATATCGTGTTGGGTAAAATCTCTTTACAATTTAAGTTATGTATAGCAATTAAATGTATAAATAATCATAATTGTAATCATACTATGATTGAATGTATTTTTTTAAATTTTTTAATGGAATTTTGAAAAAAGAGTACCCTATTTGCAGGCAGGACTCCCGGGTGTACATTCTAGTGCTGGCCTAGCTAGCTTTGGGTGTTTGGGAGAAATCACAGATTGGTGAGGAACTCACTACCTTAGCAGGCAATCTATTTCCACAGTAAGCAGCCAACATTGTTAGAATGCTCTTCTCAATTATTGAGCCTGAATTGATCTTCCCACAACTTTAGTCATGGTCCAAGGTCTGCCGCTGAGCCATCAATGAATGAGAGCCCTCCCTTTCCTACTCACTCCTTCTGGGCCCCAGAGAAAAGGGGGAGTAGGAGAATGCCAGCGGAAGGTCTCTCTATGGTTCTTTGCAGCAAAGTATGAAAGAACGACAGGGAGGCAAAGCATTAATGGCACAGAGGTGTGGTATTATCTGTTGAAGATATTTTGTAGTTTTATCAACAGTACTAGGGAGAAATGTTCACCTGTTGAAATATTCATTTTGTAAGACAAATAATAATGTGATTGAATGTATGGAAGAAAATGAAATGTAAAAAATTTAAAAAATAAAAGGAAAAAATAAATTTAAAAAAATAAAACAAAAATAAAAAAATAATTGGAATAATAATGATGATGATTGGGAAAAACAATGAAAAGATTTTGGATGATGATGTGGGGATTTTAATGTCTCTGTATTGACTGGCATGCATGATATTCCTTCTGGAAAAAGAAATGTAATACACTGAAAAGTTACATGAGATTCAATGTAATATAAACAAGATTATTATGCTAATAAATAAAAAAAAATAGAACAACAGAGTGATGCATGAGCTCCAAACTTGCTGAATTTGACTTGGCCATCCCTTTACAGCACAGGAAGCCCCCAGGGTTACTTGCCTTACAAAGCCCCATGTACTTGGAATGATCAACTCCTGTTCCTTAACCCATTTCTGCCCGAAAGAACCACCTATTTAAGATTCAGCTCAGCATAGCCACTTCCTCTAGTGATTCTCCAAATGTGAATGACACTTCTTTCCTCCCCTGAGTCCCTCTCAGCATAGGGCCTTCCTTCCCCATCCCTGTCCCCATAGTGACCCCCCTATTCCAGCCCTGTCAAACTTAGGAGCATTCATTTGTCCCAAGTCCTGGGGCAGAGATGGTGTTTCATTCACTTCATATCCTCAGTGCCTGGCACAGGGAGGCACACATTACATGTCAGTGCCAAAGAAGGAGGCACTTCTGTGGCAAGGCCAGTACACAGGATGGCTCTCCTCCGAACACTCCAGATGCCAGTTTGCATAATGAAGGTCTACACACACAAGTGGGTTAGTCAAGGAAAGGCCAGGCAGTCACTGGTCTTTACCACCTCGAATTCCATTCCTTTCATGAGCTGGGCTTCTGGCTCCTCTAGCTTAGTCAGGAGGACCTCTGCTCTGAGACCTATTATTTTGATCAGAGCCAGAAAAAGTCCATGCCCTGTGAGATGTCCCTAGTGAGGATATTCTGATAATGTGGAAGATGAAGCCAAGCAGGCTCATGCCCTGCGCCCAACAGCATGACCCCAGGGAGTTTCATTCTGAGCCTAGTACTGTAAATGAAGACTTGAATCCACCATCAGATCTGGTATTATCATATCATTTCTTTAAAAGGCTTCAGAATCATCATTAGCACAGAGAGCACATTAAATGACACGCCAGCAGGGATTTTACTACTGATAAACTAAAATGAAATTAAACTAAAAAGTAGAACCGGATGAATATTGCACTATGATGATCATACCTTCTCAAGATGCCAACAAGGACCAGGCCAGAATTAAATAAGCCACGGCACCCTCATCTCTCTAGAGAACAGGAGAACTCATATTTAGTGACCAATACAACTCGCTTGATTCTCTGGAAGGCTCATAAGTAGCTGAACTAGATGAGTTTCTTAACGGCACAGAAACCTCTGTACATCATTTGATCCCTGAAGTTGTGATTCACATGGAGTTCCCCTCCCAGGACCATCCCTGCAAACATAGATATGTGTATATATAGACGTATGCCAAGTATTACCAAGAAATTAATAAACACGTATTTACAAATATACACCACCATACTGAGCCTTAATCTTTCTGTATAGGTACACACAACCCCTCTTGACAGACAAGTCTACAGTTATGGGGACCGAACCACTGGCACTGGCTATTTGAGAACATCTTGAAGTGCATTAGAACAGCTGCTAGCTAAGTTAATGATAGTTCTCTCAGCCCCCTCATTTTTATAAATTCATTCCAGATTGATTCTTTCATCTAGTACATCTGCAATAGGTTACACCATATAGAAACATGGCGGTGAGTTAAACAAACACGGACCCTGCCCCATAGATCTTAGTCTACCAAGTGAGACAGATAAAGTAAGTGAAGACAACGTAGATTACCGGTAACGGTGAGAAATGCTAGAAAGGAAAGAGGCACGGAGCTGGAGGGTATCAACTCTAAAGAGGATGGCAGTGATGAGCTCGCCGAAAAGGTGAATTTGAGAGGCTTTTTGTTTTTGTTTTTGTTTGCTATAGGGCGTGTGCGCTCGCCAGACAGAGAGAGACATAGAGACAGAAAGTGAGAAATCACCCACCATGGGGGATGGCCACACTGCAATCCCTTCTCCTGCATTCTCCTCTCAGGATCTTGGGCACACACGCACACGCACCCGGCGTGAGTTTTAAGCCACCGGGTCCGGGACACGAACCACAGTCAACTACATGGTAGTCCAACGACATAACCATTACGTGAACTGCTGGTCCCGAAAAGATGAATTTGAAACTGCTTCCTTAATAATGAGGAGCCAGCCATGTACAAATGAGAGGAGAAGAGAAGTATGCCAGGCAAAGGGACAGCAGACGTCAAGGCTCTGAGGCAGGAAAAGACTTGGCATGTTCAAGAGATGAACACAGCTAGGGAGGCTGGAGTTTAAGGAACAGGAAGGGTAGATACGCATCAATAGCAGCAACAGCTTTTCCAGAGTCTGCAGACATCTGAGCAAAATTATAGAGACATCCAGCACACTCCATTTAAAAAAAAAAAAAAAAAAAGTTCTGTTACCGTTGTGGTACCTGGCAACTTTTTTTAAAATTAGCTTCTGAATTATCATCTAGAAAGAAAATGTTCTAGAACAAAATCATTAAAAATCAACTCTGATAAAGCACGGTTAATACTATGTATCATAAAGCAGGTATAAGGAATTTTATATTCACAGAGGTATGATACAGTACTGTCCAACATCTATAACACTAGAGGATACAATTAATAACACATTATTTGAGACTTGGTTCCACTTTTCCAGCTGAGGGCCCCAGGATGGTATGACTTGGCTCTGTAAAGACATGTACTTTCTTAGATAGGATTCCTTTCACAGTTCTAGGTACTCACTGCTCTTCATGAATATCATCTAAAACCCATTAAAAAAAGAAAAATAAGAAGAAAGAAAAAGAGAAAGAAAGAAAGAAGAAAGGAAGGAAGGAAGGAAACAAAAAAAAATCAACAACAACAACAAAAATAAATAAAGGGAAGGAAACAAAAAAAAATCAACAACAACAAAATAAATAAATAAAACCACCAACAAACAATTGGATTTCATACAAAGATGACCAAGTAGAGGCTAGCAAGACTCAACCTAACTAGTATTTTACCAAATCTGTCATGTTTGAATGGTGAAAATTGTTGCTATTATTGATGCATAACATACTGCTATTATTGGTCTTTTTATATAAGTTTATGCACACACACACACACATATATATATAATTTAAAGTTTTGGAAACTTTAGCTGTGCTGTCAACTTTGGAAAAAGTATCCCAGTTTACCATGTTGAGTTGGCATTGTACAGAAATTAACAGCCATATTGGTCTAGAAATGTTAAACTTATTTTTTTTCCATTTGCGCAGGGGTAATGCACTGTATTAAATATGTAAGGTCTTAGCTACATGGGTTTGATTACAGAAAATAATAAAGCATTCTCTAAAAAAAAAAAAAAATTAAAGAAGTGTGGATAAAGGACCTCGGCAGGACCTGTGGGGTGTCACAGAAGGTTAACACTTCAGGAAATTGAGGAAGGATGGAAAGCAATATAAATAGCAGCTCCCACTTATATTTTAATAGTATTACTTTTGGTTCTGTGGACATACAAGTTGTGGGGAGCCAAGAGAAAAGGCAGGAAGACCCCTGGTCTGGAGAGGGATAAGAGGTGGCGTCAATAGCTCCCTCAGAGCAATGGGAGCATGCGAGTGAGAGGAAAGAGGAAGTGAAGATGATGCCCACGGTTCTGGATTGAGCTCTGGGTTGAGGGCATATCCAGAGAGGGGAAATGGACAAGTTTAAGGGAAATGAGCAAATGATGTGTGAGATGCTTGAGGAGTAGCTGGGTAGAATCAAACAGGGGCAAGTGGGTATTGTATTAACCCAGCTGAGCCAGGAAAGGTACAAACATTCCAGCTATTTTTGCAGACAGAATATGGGGAGCTGGCTAAATGGTGTTAGAGTACTGAGAGTAGAAGAGGAACACTGAGATAATGAAGATACAGCATCTGCAGGGAGCTGCTATCCCTCGTAGGGGTGGGGGAATCAAGGGAGAATGTGGGGGTTATCAGAACCAGAGGCTCAAGAGGACATCCTCTGAGTGGGAACCCAGATCTCTGAGCAGGGCTCACTGCCAACCTGGTGCTGGAATATCAGATGTGGTTTCATGTGGCTGGTCTTCCCAGACTTCTAGTGCGTAAAACAAGACTCACAGCCACAGCTATTGTGCCAGTGCCCGAGAAAGACCACTGCTGTGTGAAGCTGTGTAGAATGATGAACAAACAGAGCACTTCCTACTCCTTCCCAGCTTCCTGTCTTCCTCGGGTGTCCCATAGAAGCAGAGGCCAGTGAAGCCAGCTTGCAAAATGCCATGTCTGGAGCTCCAGACCCAGCATCACAGACTGAGAAAGGCCGCTTTTGGGCTGAGGCAACAGCTTCGGAATCAGTCCAGACATGCAAGAAGAGTTCAAAGGATAGGCCTTGGCTGGGGACGCAAACTTGGGAATCACCAGTGGGTGTTACTCTGGTTTTCTTTCTTTCTTTTCATTGCCAGAGAGTGTGTATGTTCACCAGAGAGGCAGAGAAAGGGAGAGGGAGAAAGCCCCCCACCTCCCAGTGAAGCATGATCATGCAAAATCTCGTCTCCATTTCTCCATCCTGTTGGGGCGTGCACAATACATGCCCAGCATGCGTTTCAAGCTGCCAGAGTTGGGACTTGAACTATGGTTGGTCGTGAGGGATCTCATTCCTTTAACCATTAGACTGCAGGGCCAACCCACTACTCTAATTTTCTAGAACATTAATGACATTGAGCACCTCAAACTCAGCTAGGCTCTGCAGGGTAGACAAGAAAGGAACAAACCTCATTCTGTCTTCAAGACAAGACTGTAGGACAACCCCACGGACAACTGGAAAACAAACACTTGAATGTGTGACTTTGCCACTGGAGTAGCGTTCCCTGACCCAGATGAGCATCAGAATCACCTCTGGAGTTTATGAAAATTGCGAGTGCCCAGGCCCTTCCCCAGAACCCCTGACCAGATCTGTAGGGAAGGGCCTACACATCTGTATTTTCCAAAAGCCTCTAGTAATTCTGATGAGCAGAACTTTCCCAAATCAACAAGCATTAGGAACTACTAGATGGTGTTCTGGATTCTTAAAAGATGGTTTCTAGCTACAGTAGGAACAGAGCTAGGTTTTAAAGACAAGGTTAGAATGGGAGAAGGTGAAGATTCAAGGAAAGACTGCCATGAGGAGTGAACAGTTTGCAAAAGAGTAGGGAGGCAGGAATGAAGGGAGAGCGGGACACAATAAGTACTCCGAAAACGCTCACTGATTGCAGTTAGTAAATTCTCAGAGCTTACCACGTGTTGTACTTCCCCCTTTCTGTTTTGCGTGCTATGGTTTGAATGTGGCTCATAAAAAATACATATTAGAAAATTAATTTCCAATGTAACTGTATTAAGAGGTGGGACCTTTAAAAGGTACTTAGGTCATGAGGGCTCCGCCCTCAGGAACTGAGTTACAGTGTTATTGTGGGAAAGGGTGTATGCTTGCAGGAGGGGCTTCCTTATAAAAGAATGAGCTGGACTTTCTCTCTCACCCTCTCTACCATATTATCCTGCACCAAGAAGGCCCTCGCCAGATGCAGATGCCTCGCTCTTCCTGGCCTCCAGGAAGGTGAATAAGTAAATAAATTTCAGTTCTTTACAAATTACCCAGTCTATGATATTCTATTATAGTAGCACAAAACAGACTGCACAGAGAAATAATAAACAATAGAGTTTGTGTGTGGGGGTGGGGGGGAATGTTGATATTACTTAAAATGTTTCTATTATTTGCACAGTTTCTCAACTCCAAAACAAATAAAATCCCAGGTTGCATTTAATGTATATCTACTTGATAATGTAAGAAGTGCTTGAATTTAATTTGGGAGTCCTAGGAGAAAATACAAGAAAACCCTAGAGACTGAGCAGGGTACAAACACTGGGAACACAAAGATAGTATGAATCCCAAAGTATTGGGAGCATGGCTACCTGCAAGCCTTCCTCCTTCTGTCCATAGCCATGTCTTCCTGGAAAAAGCCATCTCCAGCACACAGCCCCACTTTCCTAGTGAGGAATACACACCTAGACTCATACAAGCACATATGCATGCACATGTCAACGTATACAGACACAGACACATGCTTGCTGTTCTAGTCCTTGTTACTGATAACGGAAATACCTGAGTCTGGGTAATTTAGAAAGGATCGAGGTTTATTTAGCTCATAGTTTTGGAGGTCCAAGGTCTAATGAGGGTCTTTTTATTGGTGGGGTCTGAGGCCACTCAGAGCATCACATGGCAAGAGCTTAAGAAGAGCATGTGTGTGTCTCCCGTGAGGATCTGTCCATGCTGGCTCAACCCTGAGACCTAATAACTTCCCAAAGGCTGACTCACCTTTCCTATGCCACAAAGAGATTAAGTTCCCCCTCTCTTAATGTTGTTACAATAGCTCACCAGATTTTAATACATGATTTTGGGAGGACACATTTAACTCTTAGCGTTTGGCACACGCACGCACACACGCACGCACACACACACACACACACACACACTCACACACACCTGCACTCACTGCCTTTGAACTACTTCGTTCATTCTGAGGTCAGCAAGAATTTCCTGAAACAAAGGGACCTGCCTTTAGGCATAAAGAATGAGAAGTCAAGGAGCTGTGAGTCTAAGGGGATGCTTCATTACCTAGGAGGGAAGAGAGGCTGGCATGGCTGAAGAGGGAGGAGAGGAGCATTTTCCTGACAGCCTGGTTTCCAAAGATCTTTGAGGTCATTTTTGTTGAAATCTGGGGGTTTCTTTGCCAGCAAATGACCAGAAGAATCAATTGTGTAGAAGTTCTTAGAAGAGCAAGCATATTCCTGGGGCCAGCCAAGTGGTGTGGTGGTTAAGGTGCTGGAATTCCCACATGGCTGACCATAGTTCACGTCCCAGATCTGGTGGCTTGCTCTCTTGCTCTCGGTCTTTCTCTGGCAAAACTCGTGTTAAAATAATAATAATAATAAATAAAGTTAAATAAAAAATGTTTTTTTAAAAAAAGAGCTAGCATATTCCAAAGCAATAATTAACTGAATCTAGAGGTAGAAATGCAGTTCAGAGAGAAGCCCAAGGGACAAGTGGTAACTGCAAAGCTGAACTGGGTCCAGAGGCTTGAACTGTTTATGCCAGGCTATAGAAGTTAGCAAAATAGGGTCCAAAACAGAGTTCTTCAGATGCCGTGGATCTGTGCCTGGCTTCATTGCCATTCCTTTAATTCCACTAGGAGCTATAATTTCTAAATTTCCCTTCAGGAAGAAAATCATTTAGCTCAGAAATAATGCTTTCTATATAAAACTGTAGCTGTTTCAGTGTTTATTTCTTTGATTTTTTTTCTTCCAAGAAAACTATAATAAAGGAAGTCTTTCATCTTAATAAAGCCAGACATGGAAAGTTTCTTTCTGAGCACCAAAGCAGACAGCAAATTTGCTCAGGAAAAGCTGGCTGAGTGCTGCACTGGCCTGGCTCTAAGCAGATGTAGTAAATAGAGCGGGCTCTTCCCACCTTGGGTTACGTACATAAAACGGCAGGAGAAACAGCACATCTTACCCTGGTGGGCTTTGGTGTCTAGGTCAAGTTTCGTAACAGAAGTGGAACATCCCTGAGGTTGTGAAAATTGCAGAGAAGGAGAGAAGTGGAGGAATGAAAGGTAAGCCTCCTGGTCCATGGAATAAAGGAGTGGAGGCTAGACTATGTCAGATGCACACGTGATAACCCCTGGAAGGGGATCTGTGGCTGGATTGGAGAGGTAAATGAAAAACAGAGTTTTCATTTCTCCTGTGATTAATGAGGACCATTGATGAGAAATCTTCAAAAAGAGTTCACGGAATACACCTTATTAAAAAAAAGCTGTATGGGTTTTAACAGGGTTTTTTGCACTAAAATTAATTTATACTATAATTCCATTTTGCCATGAATTTTCTTTTAAGAGAGAGTTTTGCTATAGGGTGCGTGAGCTCACCAGAAAGAGAGAGAGAGAGACAGATAGACAAAGAGCGAAATCACCCCCTGGGGCGGGGAAGACCATGTTTCAATCCCTTCTCCTCCATTCTCCTCTCAGAATTTTGTGCATGCACACACATGCACCCGGCGAGAGTGTTAAGCCACCAGGTCCAGGACTCGAACCATGTTAGAAAATAGAGGAGTCCAGCGACATAACCATTACACCATGAACTTTTTGAAGTCCCATTGCATAGGTTGCTGAGCTACAAGTGAATAACAATAAAAATGCAACAGTTATGACTAATACTTACAACGATGTTGCCAACACCATACCAAACATTTTACTTATTCATCGAATCTTACAAGGGCCCTATGAGGGAGCACAATTCTCTCTATTCTACTGATAAGGAAACAGAGGTACAGACGGGTTGAGTTACTTGCCCAGGGTCACACAGCTACAGGAGGTACAGACAAGTGCAGTTAGCACCCAGCCCTTGCCCAGGAGGCTGTGCTGGGTGAGAGGCCTGCCCTGCCTTCACACTGTGCCTTGAGCATGGAGAGCTAGTCTGGGAGAGCGAAACTGAAAGGCAGGAGAAGCCCAGGTGAGAAGTGGATGGACCTGGCTGTATTCCTGGGTCTGCATCAGAATCCATCCCTCCCTCTCATCTGTCTTTGTGCCTTAAACTTGCTGGAGTAGGGGTTCTGCCATGTACAAAATGTTCTCCCATCACCCTTTATTTTCACTGGACTGTGCCTTCCTAAGTAGCACTTCCTTAGGTACCTACTAAGTGCTAAGCACTGTGTGAGGTTGGGAACACAGACATGAGGGAGACGCCGTCCCTATCCTGAGGAGCCAACCCAGGGCTATGTTTCTCCCCCCCGTGACCCCACTCGCCATACATGCCGTGGCCCTTTTCCCTGCACTGTTGCTTTGCTTTAGAGTGACTTTGGGTGTCCACTACCCCACAAAGAATAGTAAGAGAAGGCCATTAATGTCCTAAAGTCTGGGTGTCCAGTGTCCCTGCTTGTTTCTCCATTTGAGAGCAGCTCCAGGACTTAGGTGGGTAAAGGTGAGCAACTATGATTTAACAACTTCTCTTGGAATAAGCCCAGTGCATCTGTGGGTTCAAAGGTGAGAATCTGCCTGTCGGGATGGAGGAACCTCACCCCGGACCTTGCCTGGAAGGAGTGGATGTTCTCAATGAATTGGCCCCTACTACAGAAAAAAGGTCTTCCTTCCCAGTTCTCCAAATGAAGTCTACAGAGCAATTGTAGGGATTCCCAAGGGGACACCCATAGGCGCAATTGTCACCTTCTTAGGGTAGTGCCCAGAGAGAACATCAACTTTAGACACCTGACCTGAGTCTGTGTCCCTGTCTCTGCTACTCTCTGTATAACTGACAGATATTTACACTCTCTTGTCCTCCGGGCTTTACTCCATAAAAGGAGGTGGCAACACCCACCAGGAAGGACAGTTATGCAGCATACATAGATATAGAATGGCAATATTCTCAGTCTCAAGCACAGTGCCTGGCCTGGTACAGATGTTCAGTACTTGAGATTTGTTACTACAATTCCAAAGATAGTCCATGTGATTGCCATCTTTCCAGCTAGCTGAATCTTGATGCAGCCTACAGCGGACTTCTGAACTACCTACAGGTTACCAGACTCTTTGAGACTCTAGAAAAATAACAGGACCTGGTGAAAAACACAGAAACACAAGATTCAGCACAGGATGTCCAGTGAGATCAAGAAGCCCCTCATTACACCATGCGCCCCTGCAGGAGTCCAGAGGCTCCAGGTTCAGAGGTCCTGCATTTGGGAGAAGTTGCCTATTTTATTTTGCACTGAGATCAGAGTGAAGTGACCTCTTTGCACTTTTTCCCAGGGCAGCCTTGGGAGACTAATTACCATCTCCATCATCAAGAGCAGACAGAGATCTCCTAGCCTATAGAGACCCAATATGTGGGCCACATTTGAAAAAAAGCTCTAGGAATCAGCACGCACGCCAAGCACTGCATGGGGACGGAGGAAAGAGCAGCCCCTTTCCCACACAGGACAAGTATTTTTCAAATGTAGAAAGCTGCTGCAGCAATGAGCGAACACAAAATACAAAAGCGTGAGCACCAGCCTGTGGAGGTAGGGGAATATTTTGACTTTTAAAAAGACCCTCACACTTGACAGGGTCAGAAATCCCTGCTGTGGTCCTGCTGCCCCTTCCCTGGCCCTCGTCCAGTGCAGACATCCATGACAGAGGGTTGCCTAGGCAATGCCTGAGCAGTGCACCTGCAGCAGCAACTACCATAATTAAAGCAGAAACCTTTTAGAGCATGGTTTTAACAGGCGAGAACCATGCCACATCCAAGGGTCCCTGCATTTATCTCCTTCTAAATGGAAGAAAAGGTGCACACACACACACATGCCCTCTGGTCAAAAAAAGAATATATAGGGAACCAGCAGTTAGCGTAATGGCTACATCGCTGGATTGCCACGTAGTCGACCGCGGTTTGCGTCCCGGACCCGGTGGCTTAGAACTCACGCTGGGCGCGTGTGCATGCGTGCCCAAGATCCCGAGAGGAGAATGGAGGAGAAGGGATTGAGGCGTGACCATCCCCCCGGGGGGTGATTTCTCGCTTTCTGTCTCTATGTCTCTCTGTCTGTCTGGCGAGCGCACGCGCCCTATAGCAAAAACCTCTCAAAAAAAAAAAAAACATATATATATATGTGTGTGTGTGTGTGTGTATATATATATATATATATACACACACACACACATATGTTTATACACACACATATATGTGTGTATAAACATATATATGTGTGTACACACACACACACATATATGTTTATACACACACTGTGTGTATAAACATATATATGTGTGTGTGTGTATATTCTTTTTTATATATATGTGTGTGTGTAAACATGTATATATATATGTGTGTGTGTGTCTGTGTGTGTGTGTGTGTGTGTGTGTGTGTATTAGGGAAATACTATGTTGAGTCTAAATTTCTCAACAAAAATAATTAATTGGGGGCCAGAGATGGCATGAAGGTTAAGGCAGCTAGATCCCACATGGCCAACCGAACGACTCCAGTCCCTGACCTTGCAGCTGGAAGAACACGCCCCCAGGGAAGATGGCCATGCAGCCATCCCATCTCCACCGTTCTCCTCTAATGGATTTTAGGTGTGAATGCATGAGTGCCTGGCTTGCTCTTCAAGCCACTCCGTCTGAGAAACCAAGCTGTCCAGGCAAGGCCAGTTTGCATCAGCAGAACTACAACCCCGTGATTGAGAAAACCTAAGTTTACTATGACATATCATTGAGTTCGGGGGTGGTTTGTTAAATAGCATCATTGTGGCGATAGCTAACTTGTACAGTGAGAGCTCTTCAGACACCTTGATAAATTCCTCTGAAAGTCTGTGGCCTAGGGAGTCTAAAGACTCATGTTTGGTTCCTGCCTGGAAAATTACGAGGGTAGAACTGGGCAGAAGATGTCTATAATGTCAGGACAAGGAGAGATGAGACCGAGTTGGGCAGGCTGCACTGCCTTTCTTAGGAGGGGCGAGGATGTATCAGATTGCCACATGTCAATGTGGCACCACAGGAGCTAGTGCATTTGAGTCATCCTACCAGTATCTGGCAAGATGAAGGTATCTTCCCAGTGGGAGAAACCCATCAATAAAAGACTGTGAGTGTTCCTTGGGAAGCAGAAATAGAGTACAAGGGCCAGCAACAGGAAGATGAGGGGACACTGAGAAAGAGTGATGTCACCATGCCCTCCTTCCCAAGCTGGGTCATCTAAACTGGAAGAAGGAGAAACGTGACATAGAAGATTAAAATTTTTATTTGGCTTTGATTGGGCTTTTATTATGTGAATGCATGAGTGCCTGGCTTGCTCTTCAAGCCACTCCGTCTGAGAAACCAAGCTGTCCAGGCAAGGCCAGTTTGCATCAGCAGAACTACAACCCCGTGATTGAGAAAACCTAAGTTTACTATGACATATCATTGAGTTCGGGGGTGGTTTGTTAAATAGCATCATTGTGGCGATAGCTAACTTGTACAGTGAGAGCTCTTCAGACACCTTGATAAATTCCTCTGAAAGTCTGTGGCCTAGGGAGTCTAAAGACTCATGTTTGGTTCCTGCCTGGAAAATTACGAGGGTAGAACTGGGCAGAAGATGTCTATAATGTCAGGACAAGGAGAGATGAGACCGAGTTGGGCAGGCTGCACTGCCTTTCTTAGGAGGGGCGAGGATGTATCAGATTGCCACATGTCAATGTGGCACCACAGGAGCTAGTGCATTTGAGTCATCCTACCAGTATCTGGCAAGATGAAGGTATCTTCCCAGTGGGAGAAACCCATCAATAAAAGACTGTGAGTGTTCCTTGGGAAGCAGAAATAGAGTACAAGGGCCAGCAACAGGAAGATGAGGGGACACTGAGAAAGAGTGATGTCACCATGCCCTCCTTCCCAAGCTGGGTCATCTAAACTGGAAGAAGGAGAAACGTGACATAGAAGATTAAAATTTTTATTTGGCTTTGATTGGGCTTTTATTATTTTTTTTTAATTGTCTTTGGAGGGGGTGGAGTAGAGGGAGAAAGAAAGTGAAAAGACTCATGGTCATTTCTTAATCCCTTCTTCGTTCTCCTCTCAAGATTTTGGCCATGCATGCACATACAGTCATATGTTGTTGTTGTTTTTTTTTTCATTTTTTATTTCATTTTCTTTTATACATTCAATCACAATATTTAGTTTATAAAAGGAATATTTCAACAGGTGAACATTTCTCCCTAGTCCAGTTTATAAAATGATAACATATCTTCAACAGATAATACCACATTGCTTTGTCCCATTCATGTTTTTCTAGCTGCTGTGTCTGGGACTTTGGCAACCTTCATCACCTCATCAACCTGGATGGCCCTTGACCGAACCTTTCAACATCTTAAAATAGAATTCTCATAACTGTGAAGTGACCAGAAAGCTATGGACTCTTCTGGAGATAAGACAACGAGGAGAAAAAGACATTTGATAGAACAGATTAGAAGACAATGATGAGAATGTACACCAGCATTTAACAAATTATGTGCGTGTTACATATACATAACATTAATATATAATTAATATACATATCGTATTTAATTTATATACATCATTGCTGTATGATATACATATAACATATTTTATTTCCATTTGGAGAAAGTGAATGGACAAGGAGGGTCTGGGCAGAGATTTCCCCTTGCCTTCCTTCCCTCGGCTCTAACAATGCCATTCATTCCTCAGCAAATTTCTCTTCAAATGCTCAGCTTGTGGCAATGAGATATTTTTATAGCTTTTTGTTTAACATACCCCTGAGAATTATCATTTGCTTTTACAAGGTCTTACAAAGAAACTAAGGAATCAAAAACACATTTTCTTTTTTGGAGAGGTTTTTGCTATAGGGCGCGTGCACTCGCCAGACAGACAGAGAGAGACAGAGAGACAGAAAGTGAGAAATCACCCCCCAGGGTGGATGGCCACGCCGCAATCCCTTCTCCTCCATTCTCCTCTCAGCATTCTGGGCACGTACACACACGCGCCCGGCGTGAGTTTAAGCCCCCGGGTCCGGGATTCGAACTGCTGGTCCCTCGAAAACACATTTTAATTGTTGGTGCAACATGGCTCTTCCTCTTTCAGATAATATAGGAATCAGAACCCCAAAGGGCAGAGAACTGGACTCAGGAATTAAAAGAGGGGATTCTTATTGAATCAGTGGCCCAAACTCCCTGTGTGACCCTAAACAAGGCTCTCGACCTCTCTGGGCTTCATTTTCCTTCTCATATAGATCCTCTGTAGGAAATGCCCCAAGCATCCTGCATGCTGGGCTCTCGAGTCATGGAAAAACCCTGAGCTGGGTGGGTAATCAGAATGTCTGTGTTTTAGTCCTTCCTATGCCACCAATGACCAGTAAGATCCTAAGCAAATGTCCTTGAGCAGCAGTTTATCTTTAACATTAGAAAATAAGGCATGCCTCCTATCTCCAGTTTTGCTGTTGTTTTGTTTTGGTAGTTCAGGGTTACACAGCATACGATCACAAAATGTAGCAGCTAAAAATAATCACTTACTTTACTTATGTTTATGTGGGTCAAGAATTTGGAAAAGAATTCAGTGAGGCAATTCATCTTAGCCCTGCAGGACATTAGCTCCGGGCGGGCAGATTCAGTTCCCTGATGGTGCCTCATTCCAGAACTTACACATAGTTCTTTCACTTCTCGCATCATGGGGGTCTCAGAGTAGGCAGATTTCTTGTGTGGAGACTGCTTCATAAGTGGCTGTCAGAACGCAGAAGCTGCCAGCCTATTAAGCTCTACGCTGAGAACTAGCACAGAACTTCTGCTGTATTTATCCTATTGATCACAGTAGTTAGAGTTCCCACCTGGAGTCAAGGATGAAGAATCAACCCATCTCTTGATGGAGGGATGGAAAAACTTTACTTCAGTATAATAAATGAGACAGCAAATATTGTTAAGGCCATCTTTGGAAAATATAATTTACCACATATTTTTTATTGTTATTCTGGATGACAATTAGAATAAATACAGAAACTCTGAAAAGTCAAATATCCATGCTTCTATTAAGCACTGCTATGATTCAACTTTCTTTAATCTACTTTGGTTAGTGTGACTTTCAGGTGAGCAACAGGTCTCCAGTCCAAATCCAGCCACAATGGTCTCTAATGCATTACCTGTTCTTTAGACCAACTCCAATTAGGCACTGAGGGTAATTCCTTCAACAGGAAAACCCAGGGCTCTTCTGGTTGAACAGAGACTCCTCGTATCAGTCATGACTATAATCTAGTAACTAGCAAACCCACGATCAGTAGCTAAAGAAAAGTGTAGCTCTCTCTCACTAAATGTCTAGCACAGGTCAGCTGGGACTCTGCTGCTCTAAGACATAGGCTGACAGTGTATGTACATCCTGCAGCTTTGCTGGGCACCATGGAAAAGGGAGTGAGTGCAACCAATTGCACACTAAGTCTTAAGGGCTCCCACCCAGAAGTGAGACACCTCGCTTCCACTAATATTCCATTGGCCAACATAAGTCACAAGACCACATCTGACCTCAAAGGGGTGGGTGAGGGTGAGTGTACCCTGTCATGACCTAGAAGAAGCAGAACTGAAAATACTGTGAGCTGCATTCCTAATGACTATACTTTGATTAGCCTTATTCATCATTCTCCTCAAGGATGTTTTCAAAGCCCCTCTCAATGCACAAGCACTTGTATAAAGATACAGAGGAAAAAAATGCATGCTGGAATGCTATACTGTATAATCCTGCTCTACTATTCTTATTCGTCGAGCTTTTCTTTGCAGTTTCTTGTAAGATATCTCCCTAGGGAGTGAGAGTGATCGAAATCCTGACCCTGCCTGGAGATTCACAGAGAACAAAATGTTCCCAAGGGGAGAGTTCACAATAGTATCCATCTGCTAGTTCCATAGAACACATGAAGGTGCTCCATGCAGTCCCCATCAGTAAGTTCCTGTTTGTGGCCTAGAATTTGTCATGTTAACAAGAGTCAGTGTAGCAGAGTAGAGCAGCTCAGTGGGAATCACCCTGGTGTAGTTCAACACCACCATTTTCCAACATGCAACTTTGAACAATTAACCTCTTTGAGCCTCAGTTTTCTTAGCTAGCAAAGGAAAATAGTAGTGATACTCTTGTGAGAATCAAATGAAATAATATGTATTGAATACTCAGAACAGTGCCTGCTGCTGTTCCTGCTCATGTTAGTGACGTTACATGGCCCAGCTCTGCAAGCCCATGACAGAGTTGAACCCATGCAAAGAGGATGATGCTCAGTTGCAGTCATACAGCTAGGCCCTCAGTGCTCACATAGAAGAGTATAAATGGTAAGTGCTGTGAGGATGAAATGCGAAAAGTAGAGGTCCCCTCACATTTTCTCATTCTGGGATGAGACAGCTATGCACGGAAGAAGGACATACTTATCCTTTCTACCCATAAACATCTACCCTACCAACCTGCCAAGATGCTTGATATTTTATCAGTAGAAATTCATTCATTTGACTTAGCCATTGACTTGTCTAAATGCTTCTCAAATAGTCATTGAGTAAATGAGGAGCAGAGGGAAATGACTTAATGGGAAAAACCAAGGCATTTCTAACATACATCTTGATAAAAAATAAAAGGCTAGAAAATGCTACATTGAACGTCCTCCCAATCACCCAACAAGAGTAACTAAAATTCCAGCACAGTTTTAAAAGTTTTATAACTGTGAGTTTCAAAAGTCTTTTAAAGTGATTCATTTCAACTATAACACTGAATAGTTTTGGAATCCGTATTTGTACCTGGCCAGCAGGAGGCACATGCACCAGAAAGGCTGAGTGACCTATGACTGACCCCCCCCCACACACTACAGGAAGGAAGTATAAATGCTGGATGCAACAGAGTGACCAATCAGAACCATGCCTGGCTCAATAATGAACCAATGGGACTGCTGCTAGAGTTGACCAATCAGAGCTGCATCACTTCCAGCCCTTCATTTGCATCCCTGGACTAAATTGAAGACTAGCTGAGAAACCTTTCTCTATATAAGCCTATACCCCCTTTCAAGGATTTTTGTATAGAAAAATGAGTGTAATACTTCTGTAAGTGGTATACTGAATACATGTTGTGATGATACTACTTTGGATTTGTTAGTTTAAATAAATTAATTAAAATTGTCCAAATAAACAAATAAGCCTATCCCCCCAACACAGTCATGGAAGACAGCCTCTTGAGCAAACTTAGTTGTCTCTTGGATTACTTCACCTGTATTAAAGGCTTCCTCCTCCAGGGTTAGAATTCAGTTTTTCTGGCATGCAGGGATCATTCCCAGTCTGTACCTACTTTGGCTTAGAACACATTTTTGTCACTGCCCAGTCTCTTGCAATTCAGCCTCTAAATTACTGGTATGGTAATCTTTCTACGGAGAAACATGATCATGTCATTTTCTTGTTCTAATGTCCTTCACTTTAAGACAGATACTGGATCTTCCTCATCACAACCTTGGCCCCTCTTTAGCCTTGTCTACTGCCACTGCTCCAGCTCTCTCATCAACAAACAACATTCCAATCCTCCACACAAACTGGCAACCATGAGCACATGACATTCTTTACCTGTCATTTTACAGTAGTTGTTTCCTGCCTTCAGCACATGCAATAGAAATTGTCCTCTGGGATGAACTCCTCCACCTTCAGCATTATCATGTGACTTCTGAGGAACCAAGGATAGAAAGGTTTGTGCCATAGGAAGGGTCATGTGACCGGGTCTCAGCCAATCAGAGAGCCGCTTTTTCTTGGTAAATAAAGTTGGTCAGGTATGGCTATGTGATCCAAATAAAGCAAATTAGAGCAGTTCCTTGTATTTTATTAGATGAAAAAGGAGTGAGTCATGGGTTCTCAGAAATTATCCTCTCTTGCTGCTGCCAGAGCGGAGAGAGCTCTTAGCTGCACGAGCTAAAAAATAAAGGTGGCGGAACAAAAAGAAAGAGAATGAAATAGAAGCAGAGTGGCAGACCTCATTTTTGTCCCTGGATCCAGTCAAATCTGAGGTGTAGTGAATTTCAAATATGTCTAGAAATTATTTAATACTACTACTCTCTTTACAGCTGGAGTCTAGTTCCCTTCCTCTTGCTTGTGGGCTGAATTTAGTGACTTACTTTTAAAGACTGGATTATGGTAGACATTACACTGTATGACTTTTGAGGAAAGGTCCTAAAGGCATTGTACCTTGTCTTGCTCTGTGTTGGCTCTCTTGCGCTGAGAGAAGCCAGCTGTCACATCAGAGGACATTTAAGCAGGCTTCTAGAATGGCCACACAGTGAGAAACCAAGGTATCCAGTTAACAGCCAGAGAGGAACTGTAACCTCTTGCTCATGACCATGAGTGCACCATTTTGGAAGTGACCAACATTTTATCTACACCCTCATGGGAGACCCTGATCCAGAACCACTTGGATAAGCTACTTTCAGCAGAGGGTGAGATAGGGAATCAAGGATGGGAAAAAAGGCAAAATATACAGAAAACAAGAAATAGAAAATTATGTGTTGACAACACATACATTGATGTGCTTGATAGAGCCAATTTACAGTGTACTATGAATGGAAAAATCTCATTTTGTATGCTATAATGATGTACAGTGAATGAATGTAAATAAATAAATAAAAATTAATTAATTTTTTAAAAATCTTAGCCCTTAGAAAGTGTAAAATAATAAATATTTGTTGTATTAAGTCACAAAGTATTCACATCATCTGTCTATCAACATCAGGTAACTAATGCAGCATCATCTCCAGGTCCACCCTTGGGCATCCTTAGTTTTCTGTGGTTGAGTTTTTGTCTTTTACAGCTGCAATTTTCCTGATTAGAATATTACCTTTCTTTCCTCTCCTAACTTCTCTATCTCGCTAACTCCCTCTTATCGTGCCTATTCTTACTGGGAGGAAGATCCCCTCTTAGAAAGCTCTGTCCCCTCCCCATGCTCCATCCCAGTAAGCTAGAAGAAGCTCTTTTTTTGAACCCGCATGCCCCAGTGCTTCCTACCACTCAAGGAAGCCATTGTCATTTTTGTGAGTCTCCACAATTAGACTCTGGATCTGTGAGAAAAAGGACCATGCATTTCCACTGCTGACCAATGCATCCTCATTTCCAAAGAAAAAGTTTTTACATGTCAAGATCTTCAATCAGTGTTGGAGACATTTCTCGTGCCCCACTCAGATCCCCTTTACTTTCAGGTAGGGACAACTCAATTCAAGTTTGCCCAGGACTTTCCCAGTTTCAGCACCAAAACTCCTGCATCCTGAAAACCCTTCAGTCCTGGGCAAATTGAGATGATCCCCCTTCAGTATCAGTAACATACAGTTCCCAGCTCCTCCTGCAAAGGCTGGTGCTGAGTTTACCCATGTGGTCTTCTCTAGGAGTCACCTTTGACTGAAAGGAGCTGCCTCATTCAGAGACATGAGAAGTAATACCACAGCTGTGAGGGGCCAGTGACAATAGAAGGGTATCAGAGCATGGGTTCTGTGTTTCATGGTAGAGCAATTCTGCGGTGCTATTTGCTCCAGAGCCCGTGTGATTCAGGCCAAGACTAGACTCCACCTGAGACCCCCATTCTTTGTCCTGCTCTTTCTCCTGCCCATTCTGTTCCCATCATCTCCAAAGAGCATCCTCTCAATACATGATTTGCACCCAAATCCCTGCATCAAGCTCTGCTTCAACAGAACCCAAGTGAAGAGAGTACGCAGCCATTAAATAAATGAATAAGAAAAATCTTAAGTCACCAAATGCTTCTGAGCTTCAGTTTCCTAGTCTATAAATAGGGCTAGTAATACTCATTTTATAGAGTTTTTTGTCAAGTTAAAGGAAATGATGTTCACAAAATGCCTAGTGTCATGCTTACCCCTATAAAGGGTTGTTTCATAGCAGCTTTCCAGTTTCTGTCCCACCTGAAAACCCATGCTATGGGCAATCCCTTAGGCGAGCCGGGCCCTTCTGTATCCCATAGTGACTTACAGCTCTCCTGCATCTGACCCAGCTTATTGGTCTGACATTAGACAATAAGGCTGTTCTTGAATTACAATAGGTGCTGTCTCTGTAGAAAGTGAGGCAGGTAGACAGGGAGTGACTAGCAAGTCATCTGCTACTAGGTTTAGGATGAAAAGCTGTTTTGGCTCAAGCACAAAACACCTTTATTGAATCTTCGGGAAAGTCATGATCCATTTTCGCATAGAAAAATATGTTATGACTTTTCCAACAACCCAATGTTTTCTTGGAGATAAAGCAGGCATGCTGAGAGATTGCTAAGAGAGAAATGTGATTTCCTGGGTTAGTCACAGGTGGTTCAGGAGCTGTAGCTTCTGTGAGCCTGAAACTGAGTTGGGGCTCTCAGGCCAAGACTGGACCCAAGAGTCTGGCTTCAAAATTTCTAAATTGTTGGGAACCAGCAGTTAGCGTAATGGCTATGTTGCTGGACTCCCACGTAGTCGACCGCGGTTCACGTCCCGGACCCGGTGGCTTAAAACTCACGCCGGGCGCGTGTGCGTGCATGCCCAAGATCCCGAGAGGAGAATGGAGGAGAAGGGATTACGGCGTGACCATCCCCCCTGGGGGGTGATTTCTCGCTTTCTTTCTCTATGTCTCTCTCTGTCTGTCTGGCGAGCGCACGCGCCCTACAGTGAAAAATCTCTCCAAAAAGAAAAAAAAATTTCTAAATTGTCTTCTCTGTCCCTTTTCTTTGCCCACATGCCAAAGGCCTCACACAATGCTGGATCCAAATCCCACTAAAACCTGGTGTAAAATGAACACTGTATTCTAAAAGGGGAATTCCAGATAGCTTAACATATACCCAAAGAAGTAAATCAGTAACGGTAGAATCTCCACCCAATATTAAATATTGAATATTGAGGGTCCCAGATGTAACTGCTCAACAAATCAACTAAAAAAAAGTGCTTAAAATAAAAATACATACTATCATGATGTTGGTTCTGTGAGATAACTGAGTGACTCTCACTTGGCATCTCCCAGTCAGATAGTGGCCGTGGGCAGAGCTATCTGAAGAGTTGACTGGGGAACCAGCAGTTAGCGTAATGGCTATGTCACTGGACTCCCACATAGTCGACCGCGGTTCGCGACCTGGACCCGGTGGCTTAAAACTCATGCCAGGTGCGTGTGCGTGCGTGCCCAAGATCCCGAGAGGAGAAGGGATT
>NW_006198015.1:789940-791293 GCF_000334495.1 Tupaia belangeri chinensis | reverse complement strand
GAAGGAAGGAAGGAAGGAAGGAAGGAAGGAAGGAAGGAAGGAAGGAAGGAAGAAAGAAAGAAAGAAAGAAAGAAAGAAAGAAAGAAAGAAAGAAAGAAAGAAAGAAAGAAAGAAAGAAAGAAAGAGAGGGAAAAAAAAAGAGTTGACTGGACTGGATGTCCAAGATGGCTTGCTTTCATAGTTGGCAGATGATGCTGACAGTCGCCTAGGAGCTCAGATGGTGCTGTGAGCCATAGCTCCTACCCACATCCACGTCATATGATGACGACACCTGGGTCCGAAGAGAGGGTGTCCCAAGAGCAAGCCTTCCAAAAAGACTAAGGAGACACTTGAAGGCTTTGGCTCCTAGTAGCCTGACTTTGAAAATCACGTAGTATCACTTCACTAGATTCTGTTGGTCAGGGCCAGCCCAGATTCAAGGGTATAAATTTTGGGAGGCTCGACTCACTGAGGATCCTCTTTGGAGACTCGCTTCCACAGAACTGTTGTCAGTTAGGGTGGGAAGAGGAAGATCAGGACTTACCTAGTGCCTGCCCTATGGCAGGCCCTTCAAAAATTTCACCCCCCGTGTAGTTTTCATAACCTCATAAAGAAGGTGTTCCTATTCCGCATTTTAAAGAAAAAGAAACTGAGGTTTGGAAAGATTATGCGTATTTACATGAGATCGTAAAACCATCTACTGGCGAGGCCAGAGTTTGAACTCAAGTCTGTGGCCCCCTTTTAGAACATTCTGGGCTGCAGGGTTTCCCCAGGCAACCATTCCCCACTCAGTATGCCTCAAGAAACTGAAGGCTTCATATACTGATAATTCCCTTTTTTCCTCTCGCATAGATGCCCTTTTATTGGAAGGAGAAATGACCTCTAGCTCCAACCAATAGAAGCCCTGGCTCCCTTCCCTGCTCCAGGAGACAGTGAGGCCCACCCATCACAAAGGCCTAGCACACCAGTCCCCCAGTCCTGTGTCTGCCAGGAGCAGAGCTGCAATGCTGGGCCCTTCCCTCCTCCCCTCTGCAGCTCTGAGACCCTATTTCTCCATGGATCTTCCAGCCTGCTGTGCCGACTGGCGTAGTTAAGGTTCTCTGACTTTTATAGACATGAGCCAGAGCTGGGTCATTAAGCCTGAGTCTTTTAAAGTCCCAGAGAGTCCTAGTCCAATCTAACATCTGCAGTGGGTGAGGGATGAAGCACACATGATCTGGCACTATGTGCTCGGAGCCTATACCTGGGCATTTGAGGACCCTGGGAGGCCTGGATTAACCCCAAGTGACTCCCAGAAGCTGAAGACCAGGATGCACAATATCTCTTTGCAGAGTACTCCTGTGTAACCAGCTGTGAGCTAAGTTCTGTGGGGGA
>NW_006198015.1:781312-789909 GCF_000334495.1 Tupaia belangeri chinensis | reverse complement strand
AAAGAGTGAAGGGCCAGCCTCCCAGATCTCTAAGGGTCCAGCAGAGTCCTGGCACATAAATACTTGTTGATAAATGCATAAAAGAATCAGTGAGTGAATGAACCTTGTATAGTACAGCAACACATTTTAAAGAAAGATCTGCCACACCCCTGTAAAGCAGTATGGCAAGGGAAAAAAAACTAATTATATTTATCTCCATTGAGTACCTATTTTATGCCTCTAACATTGAAACGATCAGGTCTTGACAAGTGGCTCTAAATCCACTTACCCACTTAACCACCTGGAGTGGAGAAAAGACCAAAGTGGCCCAAAGCTAAGAAAGCAGACTCTGCGCAGAGGAGCTTCAATGTGGGCCATGAGCAGAGAGAGGGAGCCCTCTGCTTTTGGAGACAGGGTGTGACAGGTGAGCATGTCTGAAGTCTCCCTAAGACTAGTAAACATGGCCTCCTATAAACGAGTGCTAATTAATCCCATTTGCAGAAGTAACCAAAGCAGGATAGACAGAATATTCTAACTGTCCCCACTCAGTTGCTAATATCGGACAAATTTAAATACAAAGTAAGAGCCAGAAATGTTCCCCCACCTCCCTGCACAGAAGTGACAGTCAAATCAGTAAGAACGGCGATGCTGACGACTGTGTTTACAAAGGTGGCCCTTCTTGAATACAGCCATGGAGCACATGCTCCTGGCAAATGGTCTACCTGCAGACCTAAAGTTATCAGCAACACTAACCGGTGTCCTTATGCTTGGGTTTAAGTCACGTCCGCAGAGTCCATGGGAAGGACCACGTAGCTGAAAGGATGCACATCTCCCAGTGGGCTTGTTTACAGTCCAGGTGCCAGGAATCACTGTTTTCCCCACAGTTAGGGCACCGATGTCATTGCTTCTTGCCTTCTAGGTCCAGGGCCTAGGGAAAAAAATCATCTCTTCGTAGCCTCTTTCTCCCACGAGCACAGGGCACCTTCCTAACTCTTACAGCAAATGCATGTTCTTGTATTAGTCCTACTTCACACTAAAATTAAACTATTCTATAGCTCACTTTCCTCATCTGTTTGATGAGGGGTTGAACTAAATAAAAACTCCTCCCAAGTCTTAAATCCATAGTTTTTATGTCAGAGCAGTGGAGTGAAGTTAAAATAGATTCACCCGTAGAGAATTACCTATAACTTTTTTTATGAACGTTATTCTCTGCTGCTTTCAATTTCAGGAGTCACTATGCTTTCACTGCCACTACTTTCAATTTCCACTATGCCACCGTGTCACCTTGGGCAAGTTACTTAACTCCTCTGAGGCTCCATCTCCTTATATGAAAATGGGGCCGAGGTTAGCTGACTCACAATGACATGACAAAGACCAAATGAGATAATATCTCAAAGCATGTAGCTGAGAATATACTCAGAATATGCTCAGCAAATGTTAATTTTCTTCTGGTTCCTCTAACATTTCCTGCTCAAAAAGAAATCCCCATAGGAACATCCCAACCTCACTTTCCCGAACTCTCTGCTATAGGAATAAGGCTTTTCTGTCCTTCCAGAAATGACTTATATCAGCTTGGGAGAGTTAATTGTTTGTCTCCTTCCTAGTTCAGAGACCTCACGTTGATAGTCTGAAATCAGCTATGGTTGGAGTATTTACACTACAGTCATCAACAAATGCTACCAAGCAAAGCTCACATCCCCGAGAGCTAGTTTACCAGCACACCCCTGCTGGCAGGCTAACCTGGGTTAGGTAGACCATCCTCACCCAGTTAAACACTCTGGGGAACTTTGAACCAAAAGTACAGTAAACATGGCCTCCTATAAACAGGCTAATTAATCCCATTTGCAGAAGTAACCAAAGCAAGATAGACAGAATATTCTAATTGTCTCCACTCAGTTCCTAATATCAGACAGACTGACACAAAATAAGTTAGAAACTTCCCCCCACTCCCTGCACAGAAGTGACAGTCAAACCAATAAATACCACGATGCTGACGACTGGGTTTACAAAGGTGGCCCTTCTTGGATACCGACACGGAGCACATGCTCCTGGCAAATGGTCTACCTGCAGACCCAAAGTTATCAGCAACACTAAGCAGTGTCCTTATGCTTAGGTTTAAGTCATGTCCAGGGACCAGCAGTTGCCGTAATGGCTATGTCACTAAACTTCCATGTAGTCGACCACGGTTCGAGTCCCAGGCCCAGTGGCTTAAACTTATGCCGGGCACATGTGCGTGCGTGCCCAAGATCTCGAGAGGAGAATGGAGGAGAGGGGATTGCAACGTGACCATCCCCTCTGGGGGGTGATTTCTCACTTTCTGTCTCTCTGACTCTCTCTGTCTTTCTGGCGAGCGCACATGCCCTGTAGCAAAAATGTCTCAAAAAAAAAAAATAGGAAATGGCCAAAAATAAAAGAATTAAAGGAATTAAAGGTCACAACTTGTTTGTTTATAATAATAATATATACAAATAGAAGGTCCTTACCACGCACCAGGCCCCATTTTAAGCACTTTCAGATTTAAACTCATTAAATCCTCACAATAACTCTGTGAGATACACTCTAGCATATTCCCATCTTTTTTTTCAGAGAGAGATTTATGCTATAGGGTGCATTTGCTCACCGGAGAAACAGAGAGACAGAAAGTGAGAAATCAAGAAATCACCACACACACACACACGATCCCCCAAGGGTGATTTCCACCCCCACAGGGGATGGCCACACTGCAATCCCTCTCCTTTATTCTCTTCTCGATATTTTGGGCATGCACACACACACACACGCTCAGAGTGAGTTTTAAGTCACTGGGTCGAGGACTCGAATGGTGGTCCACTATGTGGGAGAGCAGCAACGTAACCATTACACCATCTGCTGGTCCCACGTTTTTCTCATCAGATGCAACTGCAAGTAAGTTACTGTAAAGAATGTCAGATAAAATTCTAGTCAGTTTTTCTTTTTAATATAAGAGCCTGTTTGACTTTACCAGTTACTTTTTAAAGTTTGTATGTTGCATTTAAAAAAAAAAAAAAAGAAATGTCCCTTCTATGCCAATTTTGCTGAGAGTATTAATCATGAGTGGATGTCGCATTTTACCAAATGCTTTTTCTGCATTGATTGATACGATCATATGGTTTTTATTCTTTTTCTGTTAAAATGGTGTATTATATATGGCTTTTAATATTCTGAATCATCCTTGTACCCATGGAATAAAACCTATCTTTTCATGATATATAATCTTTTTAAGTGTTATTAGATATGATTTGCTAGTATCTTGTTGAGAATTTTTTTTTAAGAGGTTTTTGCTATAGGGCATGTGCGCTCACCAGAAAGACAAAGATAGACAGAGAGACAGAAAGTGAGAAATCACCCCACCAGGAATGGCCATGCTGCAATCTCTTCTCCTCCATTCTCCTCTCAGGATCTTGGGCACATACACACACATGCCCAGCGTAAGTTTAAGCCACCAGGTCTGGGATTCAAACCGTGATCGACTACATGGTAGTCCAGCGCCATAGCCATTACACCAACTGCTGGTCGCATCTTGTGGAAAATTTTTACATCTATATTCATAAGAGATATTCGTCTGTAGTTTTGGGGTTTTTTGTTTGTTTGTTCTTTTTTGTTGTTGTTTTGTTTTGTTTTTTGTCATGTCCTCATCCTTGTCTTTTGGAAGGATGAGGGTGATGGAGACTTCATAAAATCAATTTGGAAGGGTTCTACTCTTTTGGACCTTAGAAATAGTTTGAGTAGAATGGGGATTAGCTCTTCTTAAAAAAATAAAAGTTTTGTCAAATTCAGAAGTGAAACCATCAGGACCAGAAGTTATTTATTACTAACTCAGTTTCATTACCTGTTGTTGATCTATTCAGGTTTTCTGTGTCTTTCTGATTCAGTCTTGGTAGATTATATGTGTTAAAGAATTTGTCCATCTCATCCAGGTTTTCTTGGGTTTTTTGTTTGTTTGTTTGTTTTTGGCATATAAAAAAATAGTATTCTCTAATTATCTCTTCTTGTAATATTTTCTGTTTCATTAAGAATTTGGTTTATCTGGTTCCTTTCTCTCTTATTCTTAATTAGTCTAGCTAACTATGTATCAGTTTTGTTTGTCTTCTCAAAGAACCAGCTTTTGGTGTAATTTATTTCCTATATAGTTCATTTACTCTCTATTTCATTTATTTCTGCTCTGATCTTTATTATTTCTTTTCTCCTGGAATGTTTTGGGGGTTTTTGTTGTTTTTCCTATTTCCCTGGGGTGTGGTTTTAGGTTTTCTTTCTGACATCTTTCTTTTTCTTATGTGCACTAATTGCTATGACTTTCCCTCTTATAACTTCTTTGGCTGTGTCTCATAGATTATGTAAACTCAGGTACTCATTATTACTGGTTTCAATGAATCTTTTTATTTCAGTCTTAATTTCTTCAGTGGTTGTGAAGTCATTCAAGAATATGTTGTTTAGTTTCCATGTGTTTGTATATTTTATTGGATCTTTTTCTGAAATTAATTTCAAGTTTAAGTCCATCATGGTTGGAGAAGATGCTGGATATAGTTTCTATGTCTTTAAAACTGTAAAGGCTTGTTTTGTGCCCTGTCATGTGGTCAATCTTTGAAAAGGTTCCATCTGGGGGTGAGAAAAAAATGTGTATTTTGTATCTGTTGTGTGGAAAGTTCTATAAATGTCTGTCTAGTCCATTCATTTATGGTGTCATTTATATCTTATATCTCTTTGCTTATTTTTTGTCTAAATGATCTATCCAAAGGAGATAGTGGGGTGTTCAGATCCCCAATGATTAGTGTGTTTCAGTCTATCTCTCCCTTTAGATTTAGCAGTCTTTCTTTCACGTATTTGGATGCTTCCAAGTCAGATGCACAGATATTTATTATAAGTGTTATATCTTCGTGGTGAATTATCCCCTTTAATACTATATAATGTCTCTTCTTTGTCTCTTCTTACAGTTTTTGCCTTAAAGCCTATTTTGTCTGAAATCAGTAACATTACTCCAGCCTTATTTTATTTCCATTTGCATGGAATATCTTTTTCTAGTCTTTCATTTTTAGTCTAGGTGTGTCTTTACCAATTAGGTGACTTTCTTTCTTGTAGGAGAGGGTTTCTGTTTTTTATTAATTCGGCCAGTCTGTGTCTTTTGACTGGAGAATTTAACCCATTAACATTCATTTTTATCAGCATTTGCAGATTTGTCCCTGCCATTCTTTTTATTACCCATTGTCTGGGTTGTTTTTAGTTCTCTTAGTTTCATCTGTCTCTTTACTTTTCCTGATATAGTATTCCCTTAAGTACTTCTTGAAGAGGCGATCTAGTTTGGTGAATTCTTTTTGTTTTTCTGAGAATTATTTCATTCATTTTTCCAATTTGAAGGATAATCTTGCCAGGTATTGTATTCTTGGTTAAAATCGTTTTTCTTTTAGTATCTCATCTTTTTCTTGCCTGCATCATTTCAGTTGAGAGTTCTGATGTTAGCCTAATTGGAAAACCTTTGTAAATGACTTGATGTTTCTCTCTTGCCATTTTTAGAATCTTGCCTTTCTCTGTCTTTTTGACCTATCATGTGCCATGAGGAGGATCTTCTTATATTGATTCTATTTGAGGTCTCTTAATTCTATTTCTTGGGTCTGGTTGTCTGAATACTTCTCTACATTTGGGAAGTTTTCTACAATATTTCATAGAATCGATCTTCTATGCCCTTGTCTTGTTCTTCACCTCTGGCATACCTATTATTCAGGTATTTGGGTGTTTAATGGTGCCTATTATTTCCTGTAATTGTCCTCATTTCTTAAAATTATTTTTTTATTATTTTTGGTGGTTTTATCTAAGTCAAAGGTTTTGTCTTCCATTTCAGAGATTCTGTCTTCTACATGGTCCAATTGTGCTGAATACTTTTGAGAGAGGTCTTGATTTCCTATATTACTATCTTTATCTCTAGAAGTTCTGATTGATTCTTTTTTTATGATGTCTATCTCCTCCATCACATCTTGGAAAGACTTCCTCATCTCTGTCACCATAAATACTCTGATTTTTTTTCTGACATTCCTATGAGTTATTTTGTACTCTCTATGGCTAAAGACAAGTTGCTCAGTTCCATTGAAGGAGAGGTGTTTCCTTGTTTTCCCATATTTCTTATGCCTCTACACTGGTTTCTAGTCATCTCATGAATTATACACTTCCTTCTACTTGCCTGGTGTCGACTCTATTGTGTCAAAGGGTTAGGGAAGAGCTCTGCTTCTTACATGTGATCTTCATAGAGGGTCCTGTTTTCCAATCAGAGAAGTGTATATATAGCCAGCTTTAGGTGTCGGCACATTTCTCAGTCTCTTGGGACCAGGTGTACCTGCCGCTGAACTGGAGAGCTTCAACTGGGGGAGAGAGTAGGTAGTTTACTGCACAATTCAGTAAACTATGAAATCTCAAAGTACTCCTGGGTGACTAGAAGGCAGAGGGAGGTCTGAGGCAGTCTTCCTGCCTCCATAGGTCTCACTGACTGCTGCCACTCCCTGCTCTGTGTTGCAGGCTTAGAGGGTTAATGGTGATGAAGGGATGTGGAAAGGGCTAGTGCAGGGTGTACCTGAAGCAGTCAGAAGGCAGTGGAGGTCTTATGTGGTCTTCCTACCTCAGGTGGTCTCACTGACTGTTACTGCTCCCTCCTCCATGTCACAAGCTCAGGGGATTATTGGTGGCAAAGCAATCGTAAAAGTTTAATAAGTCAACCAAACTTTGATTTTTACATGAACAGAGACATTAATCTAGAAGTACAAGAAAATGTAAAAATCAATATTCAATGATCTTAACTAAAAGCTATATTTTAAATACTGAGCCACAAGTCAAGAAAAACAGAAATGAATAACCCCATTTAGACTTTTAGTTGATGACTATGTTATTTTCATGAAATTAGTGTCACTTGAGAGTCCAATTTTGAAACCATTATATATCAAAGGTGTATTGAGACTGTTCCTACAAAGAAAATATGTGTTATCCCTTTTCACCTTTTTTTTTAACACTAACAAATACTCTTTTGTTTTAAAAATTAAATCCCTCTTTAATCTCACCCAGTTTCCAGAGTAATTGGTGCCCTTCCTGGTCTATTTCTTCATCCACAGCCATATATAGGTACTACATTTCCTATATAGCTGGAACCATGCTCTACATATTACCCTGTGACTCAATATCTTCAAAAATCTCCTGTCAATACAGACTGACAAAATCTTTTCTGCCATTACACTGCATTCCATAAGATTATGTGATTGTTTCCTATTAAAGAACATTTAGAAGATTTCCAATTTGTTACTAATACAATTACAATGAACCTTGAACATATTTGTGCTTACCTAATACTGCTGAAGGATACATTCTTAGAAATGTAATCGCTAGGTCAAGAGGTGTGATTTAGGGGACCAGCAGTTAGCGTAATGGCTATGTCGCTGGACTCCCACGTGGTCGAACACGGTTCGAGTCCCGGACCCGGTGGCTTAAACTCATGCTGGGTGCGCGTTCATGCGTGCCCAGGATCCCAAGAGGAGAATGGGGTAGAAGGGATTGCGGCGTGGCCATCCCCTCTTGGGGGTGATTTCTCGCTTTCTATCTCTCTGTCTCTGTCTGTCTGTTGAGTGCACATGCCCTATAACAAAAACCCTCTCAAAAAAAAAAAGGGGGTGTGATATAGGATATACTAACAAATTTCTTTTCAACAATGAGGTAGCAATGAATTTCTAGTAATGAATGAGAGGTACTAAATTTATTAAACAATTTGAGGAAATGGCCATCTTTAAAATGTCTCTTTCCATCTATCACCATGGTATCTCTGCCTGTTACTTCAAACTTTCTTTCATGTGGAAGTTTCTCTCTTAAGCATTCAGACTTCTGAAATTGCTCCTAATTCTAATGGCTTCTCCAAATACCCACTTTATTTAATCTTTTCTTAATATTATTCAGCTATTTATCTTCTTCAGAAAGCCTTCATTCATCCTGCTCTCTGCTTTCCTTTAACAAAGAGTTTTTTGGGCTTTTTTTCCCAAGGTGGGGAATTAGACCAGATGTACTTTATTTATTTTAGTTGCTAGAGGACACTTACCAGAGAGAGACATAAAGAGGAGGGAAAAAGCATTCTCCACTGGGGTGTGGCCACACCACAATTCCTTCTTCCCTATTTCTCCATTCTGTAAGGATTCTGAGAATGCACATACACATGCCCCATGTATTTCAAGCTGCAATTTGAACTGCATGGTCAGCCTTGTGGGATCCAGTTTCCTTAACTACTAGGCCACAGGGTCAACCCAATTACAACATAGAAATTTACACAGAGCACAGGAGTCATTCATGAACTGCCCTGTTCCCATCTGAAAGTAAGCTTATTACTATCATTTCTAAGCATGTGTAATGTGACAGGGATTGAACTTAGAAATTTACATTCACTGACCTACTTAATTCTAATTATACCTTGAGAGAAGTTTTTATTAGTCCTTTTTTGCCAGTAAAAAAAAAAACTGGGGCTTGGGAACCAGCAGTTAGCATAATGGCTATGTCGCTGGATTCCCACGTAGTCGACTGCGGTTCGTGTCCCGGACCCGGTGGCTTAAAACTCACGCCGGGCACGTGTGCGTGCGTGCCCAAGA
>NW_006198015.1:780144-780672 GCF_000334495.1 Tupaia belangeri chinensis | reverse complement strand
GTTATTACCGTGGACCAGAGAATTCTTTTTTCCCCCTAGAGAATTATTTTTTTATTTAACTTTTAATTAATTAATAAATTAATTTACTAATTTATTGAAACTTGACCAGAGAGGAAGAGAGTGAGAGTGAAAGAGAGAGAGAGAAAGTTGCCAGGTACAGGACTCAAACTGCATGGTCAGCCTTGTGGGATCCAGTTTCCTTAACTACTAGGCCACAGGGTCAACCCAATTACAACATAGAAATTTACACAGAGCACAGGAGTCATTCATGAACTGCCCTGTTCCCATCTGAAAGTAAGCTTATTACTATCATTTCTAAGCATGTGTAATGTGACAGGGATTGAACTTAGAAATTTACATTCACTGACCTACTTAATTCTAATTATACCTTGAGAGAAGTTTTTATTAGTCCTTTTTTGCCAGTAAAAAAAAAAACTGGGGCTTGGGAACCAGCAGTTAGCATAATGGCTATGTCGCTGGATTCCCACGTAGTCGACTGCGGTTCGTGTCCCGGACCCGGTGGCTTAA
>NW_006198015.1:742813-778519 GCF_000334495.1 Tupaia belangeri chinensis | reverse complement strand
AATTTGGTTTATCTGGTTCCTTTCTCTCTTATTCTTAATTAGTCTAGCTAACTATGTATCAGTTTTGTTTGTCTTCTCAAAGAACCAGCTTTTGGTGTAATTTATTTCCTATATAGTTCATTTACTCTCTATTTCATTTATTTCTGCTCTGATCTTTATTATTTCTTTTCTCCTGGAATGTTTTGGGGGTTTTTGTTGTTTTTCCTATTTCCCTGGGGTGTGGTTTTAGGTTTTCTTTCTGACATCTTTCTTTTTCTTATGTGCACTAATTGCTATGACTTTCCCTCTTATAACTTCTTTGGCTGTGTCTCATAGATTATGTAAACTCAGGTACTCATTATTACTGGTTTCAATGAATCTTTTTATTTCAGTCTTAATTTCTTCAGTGGTTGTGAAGTCATTCAAGAATATGTTGTTTAGTTTCCATGTGTTTGTATATTTTATTGGATCTTTTTCTGAAATTAATTTCAAGTTTAAGTCCATCATGGTTGGAGAAGATGCTGGATATAGTTTCTATGTCTTTAAAACTGTAAAGGCTTGTTTTGTGCCCTGTCATGTGGTCAATCTTTGAAAAGGTTCCATCTGGGGGTGAGAAAAAAATGTGTATTTTGTATCTGTTGTGTGGAAAGTTCTATAAATGTCTGTCTAGTCCATTCATTTATGGTGTCATTTATATCTTATATCTCTTTGCTTATTTTTTGTCTAAATGATCTATCCAAAGGAGATAGTGGGGTGTTCAGATCCCCAATGATTAGTGTGTTTCAGTCTATCTCTCCCTTTAGATTTAGCAGTCTTTCTTTCACGTATTTGGATGCTTCCAAGTCAGATGCACAGATATTTATTATAAGTGTTATATCTTCGTGGTGAATTATCCCCTTTAATACTATATAATGTCTCTTCTTTGTCTCTTCTTACAGTTTTTGCCTTAAAGCCTATTTTGTCTGAAATCAGTAACATTACTCCAGCCTTATTTTATTTCCATTTGCATGGAATATCTTTTTCTAGTCTTTCATTTTTAGTCTAGGTGTGTCTTTACCAATTAGGTGACTTTCTTTCTTGTAGGAGAGGGTTTCTGTTTTTTATTAATTCGGCCAGTCTGTGTCTTTTGACTGGAGAATTTAACCCATTAACATTCATTTTTATCAGCATTTGCAGATTTGTCCCTGCCATTCTTTTTATTACCCATTGTCTGGGTTGTTTTTAGTTCTCTTAGTTTCATCTGTCTCTTTACTTTTCCTGATATAGTATTCCCTTAAGTACTTCTTGAAGAGGCGATCTAGTTTGGTGAATTCTTTTTGTTTTTCTGAGAATTATTTCATTCATTTTTCCAATTTGAAGGATAATCTTGCCAGGTATTGTATTCTTGGTTAAAATCGTTTTTCTTTTAGTATCTCATCTTTTTCTTGCCTGCATCATTTCAGTTGAGAGTTCTGATGTTAGCCTAATTGGAAAACCTTTGTAAATGACTTGATGTTTCTCTCTTGCCATTTTTAGAATCTTGCCTTTCTCTGTCTTTTTGACCTATCATGTGCCATGAGGAGGATCTTCTTATATTGATTCTATTTGAGGTCTCTTAATTCTATTTCTTGGGTCTGGTTGTCTGAATACTTCTCTACATTTGGGAAGTTTTCTACAATATTTCATAGAATCGATCTTCTATGCCCTTGTCTTGTTCTTCACCTCTGGCATACCTATTATTCAGGTATTTGGGTGTTTAATGGTGCCTATTATTTCCTGTAATTGTCCTCATTTCTTAAAATTATTTTTTTATTATTTTTGGTGGTTTTATCTAAGTCAAAGGTTTTGTCTTCCATTTCAGAGATTCTGTCTTCTACATGGTCCAATTGTGCTGAATACTTTTGAGAGAGGTCTTGATTTCCTATATTACTATCTTTATCTCTAGAAGTTCTGATTGATTCTTTTTTTATGATGTCTATCTCCTCCATCACATCTTGGAAAGACTTCCTCATCTCTGTCACCATAAATACTCTGATTTTTTTTCTGACATTCCTATGAGTTATTTTGTACTCTCTATGGCTAAAGACAAGTTGCTCAGTTCCATTGAAGGAGAGGTGTTTCCTTGTTTTCCCATATTTCTTATGCCTCTACACTGGTTTCTAGTCATCTCATGAATTATACACTTCCTTCTACTTGCCTGGTGTCGACTCTATTGTGTCAAAGAGTTAGGGAAGAGCTCTGCTTCTTACATGTGATCTTCATAGAGGGTCCTGTTTTCCAATCAGAGAAGTGTATATATAGCCAGCTTTAGGTGTCGGCACATTTCTCAGTCTCTTGGGACCAGGTGTACCTGCCGCTGAACTGGAGAGCTTCAACTGGGGGAGAGAGTAGGTAGTTTACTGCACAATTCAGTAAACTATGAAATCTCAAAGTACTCCTGGGTGACTAGAAGGCAGAGGGAGGTCTGAGGCAGTCTTCCTGCCTCCATAGGTCTCACTGACTGCTGCCACTCCCTGCTCTGTGTTGCAGGCTTAGAGGGTTAATGGTGATGAAGGGATGTGGAAAGGGCTAGTGCAGGGTGTACCTGAAGCAGTCAGAAGGCAGTGGAGGTCTTATGTGGTCTTCCTACCTCAGGTGGTCTCACTGACTGTTACTGCTCCCTCCTCCATGTCACAAGCTCAGGGGATTATTGGTGGCAAAGCAATCGTAAAAGTTTAATAAGTCAACCAAACTTTGATTTTTACATGAACAGAGACATTAATCTAGAAGTACAAGAAAATGTAAAAATCAATATTCAATGATCTTAACTAAAAGCTATATTTTAAATACTGAGCCACAAGTCAAGAAAAACAGAAATGAATAACCCCATTTAGACTTTTAGTTGATGACTATGTTATTTTCATGAAATTAGTGTCACTTGAGAGTCCAATTTTGAAACCATTATATATCAAAGGTGTATTGAGACTGTTCCTACAAAGAAAATATGTGTTATCCCTTTTCACCTTTTTTTTTAACACTAACAAATACTCTTTTGTTTTAAAAATTAAATCCCTCTTTAATCTCACCCAGTTTCCAGAGTAATTGGTGCCCTTCCTGGTCTATTTCTTCATCCACAGCCATATATAGGTACTACATTTCCTATATAGCTGGAACCATGCTCTACATATTACCCTGTGACTCAATATCTTCAAAAATCTCCTGTCAATACAGACTGACAAAATCTTTTCTGCCATTACACTGCATTCCATAAGATTATGTGATTGTTTCCTATTAAAGAACATTTAGAAGATTTCCAATTTGTTACTAATACAATTACAATGAACCTTGAACATATTTGTGCTTACCTAATACTGCTGAAGGATACATTCTTAGAAATGTAATCGCTAGGTCAAGAGGTGTGATTTAGGGGACCAGCAGTTAGCGTAATGGCTATGTCGCTGGACTCCCACGTGGTCGAACACGGTTCGAGTCCCGGACCCGGTGGCTTAAACTCATGCTGGGTGCGCGTTCATGCGTGCCCAGGATCCCAAGAGGAGAATGGGGTAGAAGGGATTGCGGCGTGGCCATCCCCTCTTGGGGGTGATTTCTCGCTTTCTATCTCTCTGTCTCTGTCTGTCTGTTGAGTGCACATGCCCTATAACAAAAACCCTCTCAAAAAAAAAAAGGGGGTGTGATATAGGATATACTAACAAATTTCTTTTCAACAATGAGGTAGCAATGAATTTCTAGTAATGAATGAGAGGTACTAAATTTATTAAACAATTTGAGGAAATGGCCATCTTTAAAATGTCTCTTTCCATCTATCACCATGGTATCTCTGCCTGTTACTTCAAACTTTCTTTCATGTGGAAGTTTCTCTCTTAAGCATTCAGACTTCTGAAATTGCTCCTAATTCTAATGGCTTCTCCAAATACCCACTTTATTTAATCTTTTCTTAATATTATTCAGCTATTTATCTTCTTCAGAAAGCCTTCATTCATCCTGCTCTCTGCTTTCCTTTAACAAAGAGTTTTTTGGGCTTTTTTTCCCAAGGTGGGGAATTAGACCAGATGTACTTTATTTATTTTAGTTGCTAGAGGACACTTACCAGAGAGAGACATAAAGAGGAGGGAAAAAGCATTCTCCACTGGGGTGTGGCCACACCACAATTCCTTCTTCCCTATTTCTCCATTCTGTAAGGATTCTGAGAATGCACATACACATGCCCCATGTATTTCAAGCTGCAATTTGAACTGCATGGTCAGCCTTGTGGGATCCAGTTTCCTTAACTACTAGGCCACAGGGTCAACCCAATTACAACATAGAAATTTACACAGAGCACAGGAGTCATTCATGAACTGCCCTGTTCCCATCTGAAAGTAAGCTTATTACTATCATTTCTAAGCATGTGTAATGTGACAGGGATTGAACTTAGAAATTTACATTCACTGACCTACTTAATTCTAATTATACCTTGAGAGAAGTTTTTATTAGTCCTTTTTTTTGCCAGTAAAAAAAAAACTGGGGCTTGGGAACCAGCAGTTAGCATAATGGCTATGTCGCTGGATTCCCACGTAGTCGACTGCGGTTCGTGTCCCGGACCCGGTGGCTTAAAACTCACGCCGGGCACGTGTGCGTGCGTGCCCAAGATCCCAAGAGGAGAATGGAGGAGAGGGGATTGCGGCGTGACCATCCCCCCTGGGGGGTGATTTCTCACTTTCTGTCTCTATGTCTCTCTCTGTCTGTCTGGCGAGTGCACGCGCCCTACAGTGAAAATCTCTCAAAAAAAAAAAAAAACTGGGGCTCAAAGAAGTGGTGGTGTGGCAATCCTTGGTCCACATATCTAATAAATGACATTTTAATTCCTTTCTGATTGTCAGCAGCCAGCTCCCATACTCTGCTATGGCACCTTTTTAAGGACAAGAACTACTGTTATATTCATCTCTTCATGCTTTCTTCTAGTACGGTCTATGGTACACCCTTGGTCAATGTCATGCCTTTGATATGTCATTTAGCTTAGAAAGTTCTAAGCTTGGGAAAAAAACATCAGGTCTCGACTTGTAGACTCTAGTGTATAGAAGATGCTTTTAATAATGCCATAGGACTGAGGTTTAAGCAACAGCAAAGAATATTCTGGTAGGGGGGTGTATCAGACACCTCTATGCCTTGTCTCACACCCTTCGCTTGACTTTTTACTCCATCTATTCAGAAGCCACCAATTACAAACAACCATAATCAGACAGTCCTTACCTGCTAGCTGCACTCTCTTTCTCCATCTTTGTCTCCACCTTTCTACCTCCAAGCTTCTCAGCTCTCTGCTTGTGAAATGCCCATGGCACACATGGTCAACCACTCTGAAGCATGAACAAACTTAGAAGGACAGGGGTTGTTAACACCTGACCGAACAATGTCCTGTGCCATCCCTCAAGTGGATCAACCTAAGGCATATCCTAGACAGCTCTGCAGAGGGTTCTTGCAATGGCTTTCCTTCTCTGTCTCCCTTCTTCGTCTTCAACACCTATTCTCTGGAATTACTGAAATAAACCACCTGCACACACACCCTTGTCTTAGGTTCTGCTTCCTGGAGCTTTCTTGTCCAAACTTACAGAGAGCATGTTGCATACCTCAGCTCTCACAGACACAGGCACACTCATCTCACCCCACACCTCTCAGTCACTTGTAGATGTGTAGTACACTACATGTGACCGTTTAAATCCTACAGGACTTGGGATTTTAATTTTCCTTTCTCTCTCTCTTTTTTCTTTTCTTTTCTGTTTTTTAGCATAAATGAACTAAATTATAGTCAAGGAAAATGAAGCATTAGTCCTTTCAGCATCATCAGTGCTCTGTTTTTAGACACTCTTACCCCTTACGCTACAATAGATTACATCACTAAAAATCCAGATCACCTAATGTCAAAAATTTCCATGGTGAGACCATTTAAAAACAATCACTTTTTTATTTCTCAATTTGTGCCCAATCCCCAGCTCTGTCCTTCCCCCCACCTATGGGCAGGAGGAAAGCTAGAGGACAAAGAACTAGCCATGGGCACTGACAGTATAGAAAAGTAGTGTTAGATCATATCATGACACACCTTTTTCCCCCCCTTTTAATTATTTATTTATTGATTATCATCATAATCGTGTTTATATTACATTGAATCACATATAACTTTACAGTGTATTACATCTCTTTTTCCAGAAGGAAATACCATGCATATCAGTCAATACAGACATTAAAATCCCCATTTCATCATCCAATAGCTTTTCATTTTTCCCCAATTATTATTATTATTACTATTATTCCAATTATTTTTTAAAATAGTCAATCACTATTTACCATTTTTCTTATAAAAAGACTTTACCCAACATGAAATACATCTCAGACCAATCCATTTGAGAATACTATACATGTCATCATCAACAGGTAATAAGCCATATCTGTGTCCTACTAATGTTATGCCTCTCTATTTGTTCTCTTGCTATCTTTCTCTATACTCTTCTCTTTTCCCATCCCATTCCACACTGTCTCATCATCATTAACTATTTTCACTGCTTTTATGTCCTCCAGTATTTTTTTGGGGGGCGGGGGGAGGTTTTTCCTGTAGGGTGCTTGTGAAGCCACACAATAAAAGTAACCTACAAAACTACTGGGTATTCAAGAGTACAGCCTACTCAGTCATACGCACACACTTCATACCTGTGTAGAAGAGGCCATCCCACAACACGCTCACAAAATCAGCAAAGCGCAAAGACATCCCTGATACCCCAGCCTGCCTTGCCACACCTGCTTGCTCTCCCACCCACTCAGTGTCCTCGCATTTCAATCCTTTCTCTCCTTTCTTCTGCATTAATCAGCTCTCATGAGAGGGAGATATCAGCAATTTACACTTTCAAGGTCTTGCAGCCTTAGCCTAATTTTTAATAGTGGGATAAAAGACCTTCTCCTCTGCAGAAGGAATTTCCAGCATCAAAGAGCAAAGAGTGGAGCTTCCCACTGTTCATGCAGGCAACCAGAGAGGTCATTTTAGCTTTTTTCCTCACCAAGAAAATAGTCGGTGTCAAGTCAGAGACTTCCTTCCCCATAAAATGCATTTCCATTGAAGACATCTTCCGCTGAGTGAAGATGTTGCTGTAGACTTATCCTCTCCCCTCTATCTCGTATTACTTCCAACACCTTCTGAGTTTTCTTAATACGCCATGGTATCTGGAACTCCAGCTGCAGCAGTGGCAGTCTCAGGGTACAGAAAACAAGAGAAAAGTAGGAGCCTGAAGGTTTTGTCCAAATCCAAAAGCTGAATTCTCCCTGCCAATCTCTGTCTTTGCCTCCTCCCTCCAGCAAAGAGCAACTCCTCAGTAACTTTCTACCTACCTGCTGGCACCATCCCCATCCAAAAAAGTGGAAGAGAACAGCCAAAGCTGGCCCTAGCCCCCTGCCATTTCCAGGGATCCATCCTCCTCTCAAATGGCTCTTAACTCAACCCTTGCCAGTTTTAATAAATCATGGAAAATGTTAAAAGACTGAAAAACACTTTCAATGGAAAGAAATCAAAAACTAATGGTGCCATTTGAGCTATCATAACAAGCCAGAGAGGGAGATACTTGTGGGCAAGGAAATCTCCCAGGCAACTCCCAAATCACACCAAATAAGCAGTGAAGTCCCTTCATTACACATATTATACTAGACAAACACATTATATTCTCACCGAGGAACTGGCTTCAATCAAGGTTCTCAAAGTGTGCTGTTTCTGGCCATTTACAATACCAGACCTCTGCTCCTCCACGCGTGTTGCTCTCCACACCCATGAGCCCTTCAAGAGTCAGGTCTGATTAAATAGCTTTGCATGAGCCCAGCACTCACTATCAGACCTGGCCCCTAAGAGCAGGGCTCCAGAAAAACAGCCTGGGTATTCCAATGCCAGTCCACCCTGTAGAGCTCAAGCAGCACTAAATTAGAAACTTGAACAATTATTTAACCTTCCTGAGCCTTACTCTCCCCATGTGGAAAATGGAAATAATATTTCTCAGGGTTTTCAGGAAAACTAAATGAAGTACATGTTTAAAATGCATAGCACAGTGTCTACTCTAGATCGGCCATTCAATAAATATCCCTATTAATGTTATTTTTAATAATAATATTAATACAAAGTCATGCTGTTAGTTTATAGATTATGATCTAAAGTCATAATCTAGAGCTATCTGAGAACAAGAGTAATGACCCACAGAAAGAACTCTCACTTTTTATGCTTTGCTATTAAACATCTTTCAGCTCTTTGAATAGGGAGCAAAATGTTTTACTTTGCTCTTCAACACCCACACATATCTACTGAGGGTTTACTATGTGTAGAAAACACAACAAGCTCAAGCAATGGAGTTTGCCTTCAGCAGAATTACCACCTCAAATGTGTTAAAAAAACAAGTACAGAAAAAGGTCTATAACAGTGCCCATTAAGGTCTGAGAGCTTCCGGAATTCAGAGAAAGTCTTGGTACTAGAGGCAGGGAGTACACAAAGAAGCGTCTTTGGGAACTTTAAGAAAAGGGAGGGCATGGCCACATGGAGAACAGAGAGGCACCCTCCACAAAGAGCTTGGTGCAAAGGGCACTGGGGAAGGAAAAATGGGGATTTCGTTTGGAGACATTTCCTCTCTCTTCCCCAAGCTGTTTTATGGCAGCCACCAAAATGGCACACAGAAGCTAGAATGCTTGAGTCTATAAATCAGTTCTGCACATCAGCATAGCAGTGAGCTATGTTGGAAGTTCAACCTACAAGCTGATTTGCCAGTTTAGGTAGAAACTGCCCCTAACAACATGCTGGGCTTTTCTTATCCTGCTGAGGGAAGGAATGGTCTTACTAATTTGCTTTCTAAATCAGATTTTCTCAACTCAAATTAGCTATGGTGATGTTGTTAATCTTATTGTTATGGGATTAGAACATATCACCATATTAGGATTAGAGACTGATAAATAAATTGAAGGAGTTTGGATTCAACTCAAAGTTCCAAGCAACGCAGGCTTCCCAACATGCTATGCGGTCTTTGGCTGGAACAATGGCACCACCCCGTGGCCACAGCGGTCTCTGTTTGGAAAGATTTCCTTGGGGGCACATTTCATCAACTTGAAGCCGTGAGTGTTGGGCTTAATAAAGTAAGCTAACTCCCATAAGGGATTTGCAGGCAGGTGGGCCTCCCTAGTCCATGTTCCACAGACTGCCTGGTGGGGTGCTGGGGCGGCCCTTCTTGAACCCAGAGCTGACCTTAGGGTAAATGTCTACACAGAGTGCCATTTCAGAGATTGAGAAAGGCCTCCTGGGCCTATCAACTTTAATGTCTAAGTCCCTTTCACAGTTGATAAAACCTGTCCCTGAGTTTATTCATTCTGCCAGCAAGTATTATTCATTTGTCTCTGTGAACCAGACACTACTTAGGGCTAAAGATATGAAAATGTTTAAGGACTAGCCTCTAACTTGAATGCATGGCCAGAAGATAAAGAGTCCTTGCATTGTCCCCTGTGCTGACTCTGAAGCTCTCTTTTTGTCCTTTGTCATTGTCTACCTCACTTTCCCCAATACAAATGTGCTCCTTAGCCACTCCTCACTGTTCCTTGCACACCTCTAGCCGAGTACTGCCACAAGCCTTCTCTTGGCTGCTTCACCTGGAGAAAATGTCTTTCCTCTCTCCTCAGGATGGCTGCTTCCAGGGCCTCTGAGCAAAGAGGTCCAAGCTAGTGCTATCAGAGAAAAAATTACTTCCAGTGACAGATACTAATGTGAGCAGCTGCAAATGGCAACAGCAGCTCTAGGTGGACAAACAAGGGCAGACCTGAGAAGACCAGAAGTGGTAGCCCCAGGAGCAGAGAGGGAAGGGCAGCTATGCATAGACAGAAGCTCTTGTTCTACCCAAGGGCTAGAAGAGAGGCTGCAAATCGTGAGAGGGTTTGCATCTAGCAACTCTTAGACATGAGGAAATGGGAGGACTATGCGTATTACCCTGTGTTATAGTTTGAATATTCGTCCCCTCTAAAACCCTTGTCTAAATTTTAGTTGCCATTCTAACAGTATTAAGAGGTGGGACCTTTAAGAGGTGATTAGACAATGCAGACTCCACCCTCGGGGTAGTATTCGTGTAGTTATAAAAGGGAGTTTGATCCCCTCTTGCTCTTTCTTGCTCTTTCCTTTTGCTTTCTGCATGGGATGGTGCAGCAAGAAGGTCCTCACCAGATGATGGTTCCTTGATACTGGACTTCCCAGCCTCCAGAACTGTAAGCCAATACATTTCTGTTTATTATAAGTTACCTGTCTGTGGTATTCTGTTATAACAAGACAAAATAGACTAAGACATCCCGAAACTCAAGAGAGACTAGGACACAGGGAGTCCTGCAGATGGTAAGAAGTGAGGGAACTCTACGGGGTGCAGCATGAGTGGAAATGTCCCTGAATATGATGACGTGGGGTGCTGGGGCGGCCCTTCTTGAACCCAGAGCTGACCTTAGGGTAAATGTCTACACAGAGTGCCATTTCAGAGATTGAGAAAGGCCTCCTGGGCCTATCAACTTTAATGTCTAAGTCCCTTTCACAGTTGATAAAACCTGTCCCTGAGTTTATTCATTCTGCCAGCAAGTATTATTCATTTGTCTCTGTGAACCAGACACTACTTAGGGCTAAAGATATGAAAATGTTTAAGGACTAGCCTCTAACTTGAATGCATGGCCAGAAGATAAAGAGTCCTTGCATTGTCCCCTGTGCTGACTCTGAAGCTCTCTTTTTGTCCTTTGTCATTGTCTACCTCACTTTCCCCAATACAAATGTGCTCCTTAGCCACTCCTCACTGTTCCTTGCACACCTCTAGCCGAGTACTGCCACAAGCCTTCTCTTGGCTGCTTCACCTGGAGAAAATGTCTTTCCTCTCTCCTCAGGATGGCTGCTTCCAGGGCCTCTGAGCAAAGAGGTCCAAGCTAGTGCTATCAGAGAAAAAATTACTTCCAGTGACAGATACTAATGTGAGCAGCTGCAAATGGCAACAGCAGCTCTAGGTGGACAAACAAGGGCAGACCTGAGAAGACCAGAAGTGGTAGCCCCAGGAGCAGAGAGGGAAGGGCAGCTATGCATAGACAGAAGCTCTTGTTCTACCCAAGGGCTAGAAGAGAGGCTGCAAATCGTGAGAGGGTTTGCATCTAGCAACTCTTAGACATGAGGAAATGGGAGGACTATGCGTATTACCCTGTGTTATAGTTTGAATATTCGTCCCCTCTAAAACCCTTGTCTAAATTTTAGTTGCCATTCTAACAGTATTAAGAGGTGGGACCTTTAAGAGGTGATTAGACAATGCAGACTCCACCCTCGGGGTAGTATTCCTGTAGTTATAAAAGGGAGTTTGATCCCCTCTTGCTCTTTCTTGCTCTTTCCTTTTGCTTTCTGCATGGGATGGTGCAGCAAGAAGGTCCTCACCAGATGATGGTTCCTTGATACTGGACTTCCCAGCCTCCAGAACTGTAAGCCAATACATTTCTGTTTATTATAAGTTACCTGTCTGTGGTATTCTGTTATAACAAGACAAAATAGACTAAGACATCCCGAAACTCAAGAGAGACTAGGACACAGGGAGTCCTGCAGATGGTAAGAAGTGAGGGAACTCTACGGGGTGCAGCATGAGTGGAAATGTCCCTGAATATGATGACCATAAGATAATGTAAGTATGAGAGTGACTAAAGCAAACTCAGACGATCTGCATTGCTGCACAAAAACCTCCAAATACTCAGGAAAGCTGCTACATTCACGTTAACCAAAACGCGAGTGCATAGGTTTCACTTAGGGTCAGGGTGTTATGTAATAAAGGGACTGTGCCTGCACGTCTGGGTCAATGCTCTGCCACGTGCACAGAGCACCTGAACAGCATGGGGACAGTGGCACATAAGTCCCCTGGAAATTCCTCCTTTAAAGGGCCAAGCACCCACAAGGCACAGAACAGGATTCTAAGCCCATCTTGGCTATCCATATTCTATCCATGCACTCTACATCCTTTCTCATGGCAAACCCATTTTCGTGGCCATTGTCTCTGTTTTTCTCCTTTGGAACAACATGGTCATAGACATACGGCTACATGGAGAGGACAGTGTGGTTTTGTGAAATAAAGGTTTTAGAGATAGGATAGGGGAAAGCCGGTCTTCATTCATTTTCTTTCTTGCTCTCTGTGCAACCTTAGTAAATTGTTCAACTTCTCTGAGCGTCAATTCCACACCTGAAAGGTGCATAGAATCAGTGTTTTTGAGGGTCAGCAGCTACATAGGTAAAGCTGGAGGCTCCCGGTCCGTGGTGGATATTACTTAATGAGAAGCCATGCTGAAGAAGGGAAATGAGACTGGATATGGGGACAGGAGTGGCACCCTCCCAAGACTAACTCGACAGCATAAGCTCCACAAATGAGGTGGCAGGGGTCCAGGACTTATGGCTGGTCACAGTTCCACACAGAATCAGTAATACATGTTCTCCAACACTCGTAACCCCTTTTCGACAGTAGATATTAATGGGCTTCATTGTCAGAATATGAATTGCAACATAGCAGGAGTCACGGTGCTTATTACCCATTTGTAGAGTGAGTTTGGGCTCTTGTTATGAATGTAATGGATACTTCTTGGATTATCTTCCTATTACTGCTTTTCTAGGAATTGATCCTCTCTCCTCCCATCCAAAGAGTTGTAGCAGAAGCTTCATATGCTAAAATAACCTATTTCTTACTACTAAGGATTGGTATAAGGAAGAGTACTCCATTTGGGATTGAGGAAGAGACCAGTCCCCTGGGTAACTAGTCTACAGTGTGTAAATCTGAGAGCTCGTAGCAGTGATCATGCTTCATCATAAGACCTGGGGGACAGAGAAAGCTGGACCACCCAAAGATGGAAGCACAAACCAAGAAACACGGGTAAGCAACACAGAGGGAAGTTTCACTAACTGGGGACAGCATTCCAGGCTGCCTCTGGCCCTGCTGCCTGGCTTTATTTCTGAGTCTGGATTTGGCAACTCACCCCCAAGATTCTTCCCACAGAGTTCTTTTTCACTTGAAATAGATGGGGTGAAGTTCCCAGAGTTGACAACCAGAAGAAAGCCAACTAATGTGCAAATCAAGATTTTCTTTGGAGGAGGAGAAGGACAATGATGTTGAAGGTATGTCTCCCCGGATGATAAACAAATTGCCTCCAAGCTCAACAGTTTGGGAAAACATACTCCAGTGTTGTGCACCTTATAAGCTGATGCTTCTGTGAATGATAATTCCGCTCATGCACAGCAGTAACATTTTACTATTTAATGGGCTGCTCGTAGAAATTTCCTGCCACAATGAGAACATTTCCCATTACAGGAGCAAAATGAAAAAGGAGTCATTCATTCCACATGAAAAACAGAGACTTTAAAAAATGGAAACACTGTCAATCAGGCTGAATCACAAGCTGTGATTAAAGCCTCCAGACTTTTTCCCATTAGTGCAAGCACATTTGAATTTTAGCCCAACACTGAGCCTGTATTATAAGAACACCTAATGTATTCTGCTTTGAACATAATGCCAAACATGTCGTAAAAGTAAAATACGTATTGCCTAAGTTCAAGCAAATTTTTGGTCTTTTATTCAAGGAATAGTCACAGCACCTCATTTACAACCTTAACTCAAAACTAGATCTTCCTAATCAGGGAAACGAAGATAAAGCTGGAGTCTCTTATTGTTCTGCTGGTGCGTGAAACATGGTTTACGGAACAGAAGCCAGACACCTCTGCAAAAGTCAAGTTTCTCTCCCCATCCCACAACTGCTGTGGCCAAAAATGGGTTCATTTTGCTATTTTCATTCAAATAATGATTAATCCTCCTGGGCTGAGGGCTGGGAATATATATAAATAAGATATGACCCCTGACCTCAAAGAAGTCCCTAGCTCATGCATGATGACTCTCAGGTAAAAGAACAACAATTACATTAAACAAAAGACTAGGGACACAAAGAGGAGATGTCTGGAGTGGAAAGAGCTGTCAGCAAAGGATTCTGTGTGGCATTGGTGTCCAAGAATCAGCAGGAGTCAGTCCCTAAGAGGGTGAAACCCTTCCAGGGGTGTAGAATAGCATAATGGGGACAGAGGTGTGAGGAGCTGGGCACAAGGTGGTGTCTGATGGGCAGCTCTCTACTCGTCCACACCATCCCAGGGACATACAGAGACCTCTGCCCAGCACCTGAGAGGCCCAGGAATTGAGGAGTGTCCCCACTCTAGGAGGTAGGGCATACACTGAACGGTTGCAGGTCCGAAGCCAAGACAAGAGATGCAGCTTGTCTCCTTGTAGTCTGAAGTGCTTCCAGAGACAACTCTGGTCTACCCGGTGGGACAACTAAGGAGATCAGAGATTCTTAACTCATTGCTCAGGTGAACTAACAGCAATAGCCAACAGGCCCCTACTCAAAACCTACCTCTTTGTGGCAGATACCATTGTGGAGCCCAATCTGGGTCCCCTGCATACCTCAGAGACAGCTGGATCACTGCTTCTTGGAGAGCAGGGGTTCTTTCTTGAGTCCTTCCCTTCTTTTCTCTCCCTAACATTTATCAGCAATTCCTCTCTCCTCTGCCTCCAAAATAAATCCCACATCTGCCCATGACTTTCTGACTCCACTCCAGCCCAGGTTGCCATCGTGTTTTGCCTGAATAACTACAACAGACAGACATTGTATTCCCTTCTAAAGCAGATCACAGTGTTCTACCTCCAAAGGCTTTCCTTCTTGGTGGAAATAAAATGTAAGCACTTTCCGTGGCCTACAGGCTCTTCCAGGTCAGGGCTCCACCCCAGCTTTTTGGTCTCACCTTAGACCACCCTGACTCACTCACCAGGTCCTGCCCCTTCACTCTCCTTTCTGTGCCTCTCTACCCTAATTCTTCCCTCTGCTTGGGATGGTCTTCTCACCTAACATTACTGCTTCAAGAAGCCAACATAATGTTCAAATGTTCTTTATGGAAATAGCATTACTTCCTTGTTGCTTGCCCTCTCATCTTTGCTATGCCGTAGGATAGGGGAGATATAGGGAGTCTCTCCCTCCACAGGGAAAAGACTTGTGAATCTGCATTCTTTATGACTACATTCCTAGAGAGGATCCATCCTACAAAAGGTACACAATGCATATTTGTTGAATGAACAAGTCTGTTCATCTGCTCATATCCTCAAAGCTTTGGATGCTGTGAAAGCCATGGACCCTAGAAGGTGCCAGGCCAGGGCAGTGTAGCCCTTGTGAGAAAGCGGCTCTGATGCCAGAGGAAAGGCCATGTATTAAGGTGATGGGATCAAAAGCCTACTTTTTTGTCTTGGTAGAGCCTTGTGACAAACTACTCATATCTCTGCCCCTCCACTGATCACCATACTTACAGCTGTGCTGTACGACCAAGGTTCTCCAGAAAAACAGAACCAAGAATGTGTGTGTGTGTGTATGTGTATGTGTGTGTGGAGAGGGAGAGAGGAAGAGAGAAAAATAGATTACAAGAAATCAGTTGACATGATTATGGAAGCTAACAAGTCCCAAGATCTACAGATGGCAGGCTTGAAGCCAAGGAAGAGCCATTGTTTCAGTTCTGTGTCAGGAAAGACCCAATATCCAAACTCGTTCAGGAAAGAGGAGTTCACTCTTACTCAACTTTTTTGTTCTACTTGGGCTCTCAATTGATTGTATAGGGCTCACCTTATTAGGGAGGACAATCCCCTTTACTCAGTCCACCAATTCAAACATTCATGAATTAATGTTAATGAAATTAATGAATCTGATTCTAGGACTTATCCTCAGATTGGGTCTAAATCAAGACTCATAAACTTGGGTCAAATCAAAGTGCATTTTGGCAAGGGATGGGAATAAGGTCACAATGATGTCAAAGGGTGTACAAGGCTGTCCAGAGGTGAGGGATATGTCATTCAGGTAATGGGAACTCACCTAGCAGCCTCTGCAGAGGCCAAAGGGAAGACAGAAGCAATATCAGAGCTCAAATTCTGGACTTTGAACTACCTATGTCCCAGCTCTGATGCTTTGCCTATTTCAACTTATGATCCTGGCCAATGACAATGTTTCCTGGTAACCTCAGCCTCCTATTCCCAAAGAGAAGGTGACAGTAATACCTTTTTTACAGATAGCTGTGAAGATTAAATGAGGTAATCCATGAAGAGTAAGTGTTGATTTGTCTCATGACACTTGGGAAATAAAGACTTCTTTATTTTCTGGATCAAATAAGTTTGTCTTAGATTGCAAGAAAATTGGATGAATAAAGTTAGTGAAAAGAACAACTAAACAACTACAAACCCTTAAAAGGTATTTCTCCAGAGAAATACGCAAATGGAAAATAAGCACATAAAAAAAGATGCTCAATATCACTAATTATTAAGAAGATGTAAGTTAAATCCAAAGTGATACTACCTTATACAAATTAAGATGACTACTATCAAAAACTAAAGCAAAACAAGAACCCCAAAGGCCCAGCTGTGGTGCAGGTGGAGGGTGTCACTGTGTGTTACTGGAGCCACACAGGAAGGCCCTGTATTCCATGCCCAGGTCAACCTGTACATGCTGAGCTCTCTCATGACACATACCTGGTCAGTAGATTAGAGCCACAACCCCAGCCATCCCCACTCAAGAGCCCAACTACTTACCATAGTGCTACCCTTTCTAGGCTGATTCTTAGCCCCTGGTGATCTGGGACAAGTCAACTCACAATGCTATTGAAGAAGCTTATTACTTGTACATTTTTTGGTGTACAAGTAATAAGCTTGAGTTTCCATGAGGTCAGAGAAAATGCTTCTTTTTCTATACAAAGATGTCAGATAAGAAAGCAAAATTGTAGTCAATAGTTATGCTCCCAGATTTATGTCAGTGACAATGTTATGGATTTCACCCAAACAACTAGTGAAGCACATTTATGTAGTAGGGCTTTGGGACTTTCCTCCCTGTGGCCATGTCTATCAATTCAGTTGATGCTCACAGTGACCATGAGATGTCAGCAGGTGGGTAAGGCCCAGAGAAAAAAAATGGATCTAGAACTATGTCCTGGGACTCCCAGCTCCCCTTTTATTGGCCTTTTTCTATGAGATCATTTTCCTCTCAGTGACTATGAACACCTGTCTACAGGGAATAGCCTGTCAGTAGGGAATAGCCTCAACCTAAGAGTTCACTCTGCCTTGGAAACCATCAAATCTCAAAAGAGAAGCCTAGGCCAGTAGAAGGCATGGAGGTTAAGGTGGCTGGATCCCACATGGCCAACTGTGTGGTCAAGTCCCAGACCCAGCAGCTTGAAAAACACACCAGTTGCATGTGCATGCATGCCCAAAATCCCAAGAGGAGAATGGAGAAAAGTGTAATGTGGCCATCTCCCTAGTGGATAAGCTCTCACTCATTTTCTGTCTCTGGTGAGCACATGTACTCTATAGCAAATTTAAAAAGAAAAAGAGAGAGAGAGAGAGAAAACAGTTATACTCACTGCCCTTTAGAAAATTCCACTCCAAAGCCATCATTATCACCCAGCAAAGGAAGAATTTGTCACTCCACTGCATACTCTTGGCTAGAAATCTACCTCCCATCTGCAGAGGCAGTCAACTTTAGAGAGGTGGTCAGGTGATGCACCTCAGTCTTCACACCCATAATGACACAAGACATCAATCCAGGCACATCAAACAACTGCAATCTCTACTCAGCCTCCTCTCCCCAAGGTTCTATGGGTGTTAAATATGCCCCAAGAAGTCCCAGATCCTGCTAAGCCAAGAGGATTATGGGATGTGATCCGCATCTTAGAATAGTAGTCTCCAACCTTCCTGGCACAAGGGACTGGACTTAAGGGTGACAATCTCTCCACATATGGGGAAAAACAGGTACATGTTGTTCCCAGAATGACTCAAGTGTACCACATCTACTAAGCACCCCACCTCCACCACTACCACATCACAATATGCAGAGAAACAATCACATAGGAATAAGATTCATACTCCTGTGAAAACCCAATACTTCCTCTGATCCAACGGAAGTCAGAGCCCAGGCAGCAGTGTGAGTGATGGGGAGTGACTGCAAACACAGATGAAGCCTTGCTAGCTTGTTCGCCTCCCATTCACCCCCACTGCCTGTCACAGTGAACAGACCAGAGGTTGGGGACCCATATCTTAGAGGACAAACAACCCAGGGGTTGGAGGCCCCTGTCTCAGAAGACAAAAGTCACAGCTTCTAACATTTATAGAGTGCTTAATACATGGGAGACCCTGTTCCTCTGTGCATTACATGTGTCCAGGTAGAAGTTTAAAAAGAAAGTATCAATGTTTTCTGTTTGTATAGTGGGTTGGTGGTTGTTTTTTTGTTTTGTTTTGTTTTCTGGTTATGGTTATTTATTTATTTTTGTGGAAGGAAAAGGTAGCTTATTAAGTAAAAATAAAGAAAAAAGTAGTTTATTAGGTAAAAGAGAAAGTACACTCTGGAGAGGTAGAAGTGGGCCAGAGCAGACAGAGACAGAGTGGCTAAAAGGTCCCAGCAATTCTGTTCTGCTAGGTTTATGGCATGGTGGTTAAAGGCGCTGGACTCCCACATGGCCGACCATGGTTCAAGTCTCGGACCTAGTGGCTTGCTTTCTCACTTCCTCTCTCTCCTTCTGTGTCTCTCTGATCAAACTGGAAAATAATCATGATAATAATAATTAATAAAGTTAAATAAAATAATTCAAAAAAATTTTTTTGATCTGGGTCATGTTGGTTGATCATTGACTGGGTCTACTGACTGTTCTCATCTCATGGGCTCTATCAAATGTGGCTGGGCCCACTGATTCATTCCATTGCCTATACTGGATGGGCTTAATCAGCTAGACATCTCCCACTAATCTCCTGCCTCAATTACCTTGGGCAGGGAATTTTCTGCCCTGAATGAGTCTAGTCACATAAGCAGATGCTCCCACTCCCTTACCCACTTCCATTTGCCTGCCCTCTCCTGCCTCATTTTACCCCTGAGAGGCGTGATCTCCGCAAATCTTTTGGGAGGGTTGGAGGTAGATGGTCCATCTTCTGTGCTTCATGCTGGTAAGGAGCCCTACTTATGGAAAATAATGGAAATCTTGCTCTATCTGATCTAGGAGGCATAGTGGCTCTGGGGGCAGGTCATTGAGGTGGTGCTGAAGTGTGTTGTTGAGATGGTTATATTGGTGTAGCATTCAGTGGAGGTCCCAAGGGGTTGATATCCCTGTTGTAAGGTCATTTCCAATTTTACAGCTACTAAGCAAGAAGAGAGAAAATTGGTTAGAAAATGTAAGAGACAAGTCCTGGGACCAGCAATTGGCATAAGGGCTATGTCGCTGGACTCCCATGTAATCGACCATGGTTCGGGTCTTGGACCCAGTGGTTTAAACTCATGCCAGGCACATGTGCGTGCCTGCCCAAGATCCCAAGAGGAGAATGGAGGAGAAGGGATTGCTGAGTGGCCATCTCCCCCGGGGGGGGAGGGCAGAGGGGGGGAGATTTCTCACTTTGTCTCTCTGTCTCTCTCTTTCTGGCAAGCACACGCATCCTGTAGCAAAAACCTCTCAAAAATAAATAAATAAATAAAAGAGACAGGCCCCAAAAAGGAGGATGATAATCAGCATTGAAGAGGTCCCAAGAGAGGCAACAATCAAAGGAACTAGTTTCACACTTATAACCAGATTCCTCATAAATCTGGCAAGTGCTGTCCTATTTGTGAAGCAATATGACTACAGAGAGACTGGTCTAAGGTAGCTAGTGATTATCTTTTGGTAGTAGCATGAGTTCTTTTAACACAGATGGGCGCCTGGAATTTTAAGGGAATAGTCACCACTTTAGGTCCCTAACTGGGGCTCTCAGTGAGGCCCCAGTGGCTAAATTCTGTTGAAGGATCTCAGAAGATTAACTGCCCTTCTTACCAGTATGTTCTTATTCCATTTAGTTATTTTTAAATCCTGCAAGTCCTGTATATTTATTAACCAGAAAGGTCAAACTCCCCTATATTTAGAATGAGGAGCTATTGTACTAGTAGCCCACAGGTGAATAGGAATTGGGGCAGCTGTGCATTGTCCTGAGGATGAGAATAAACAAAGCCAGCAGTCCTTAGTCAAATTTGGGTTGGAGACCTTAGGTCTTAGACTATTCTGTATTCCCCAGTTGTTTTAAGTATTGACAGTACAGGAGTACTGCAAGGGGACTGGCAAGGTTTCAGAAGCCCCAATTTGTTTAAAGAACTATTTTATTTAACTTTATTTATTATTATTTGATTTAATTTGACCAGGAAAAAAAAACAGAGAGAGAGAGTGAGAAATCAAGCTGCCAGGTCTGAGACTCGAACCACAGTTGGTCACATGGGAGACCCGCATTTTTAATCACCACCCCACCTGCTGGTCCCAGTAGCCTAAATTTTTTAAATTCCTTTACAGTGGGCTCATGTCCCCTCCTGGCTTCAGGTCTTACTGGATATCATTTACAATGGGAGAATCTGGAGGGGTCCTTAAGAAATTTTTTAAATTCCTTTACAGTGGGTTCATGTCCCCTCCTGGCTTCAGGTCTTACTGGATATCATTTACAATGGGAGAATCTGGAGGGGTCCTTAAGAAATTTTTTAAATTCCTTTACAGTGGGTTCATGTCCCCTCCTGGCTTCAGGTCTTACTGGATATCATTTACAATGGGAGAATCTGGAGGGGTCCTTAAGTCCTATTTTTACAGGAGATGCTGTTATAGCCCTTCCTGGTTGTCTGGAGTACCAGGCCATGGGATCAACTTCATCATCTGTGTGGCTTGGTAACCCATCAGAAACCTTAATGACCATAAACCTTGGAGGTCTAAACTTAAAACTGAAGGATGGTCCCCAGCTTAGCCAGTATATCTCTTCCCATAAGGGAGGCCAGACAGCTGGGAACTATTAGAAATTTTTGTGAGAATACTAGGTTCTTGAATTGACATACCGAGAGAAAAGTGAAATAACTTACAATATTTTTCCCTCCACTCCCATAACTGTCGTGGTTAGCAAGGAGAGCCTTCCAAAGAAGGAAGGGAGAATAGAGTAAGTAGTCCCTGTATCTAAAAGTAGAATCGGCTTACCCATAACATCCAGAGTTACCTGGGGTTCCTCAATGGTTATGATAACTTCTCTGGATGGAGGCATAGAGGACTTCCCCCAGGCTTCCTCAGTCATCAATTTCTTCCCTTTGGCTCATGAGGGCCTTCGCTGGCCATTCTCTCCTTCAGGGATGCAAGGGACCATCTCCCATACTACACCATCAACAATAGGGCCCAGGAGGTGTCTGGGTGCTGTTTCTTGCCCAATGTCCGGTTTTGCACTTAAAGCAGGAATCTACAGATTTTTCTCTCTAGTTTTAGGATAATTCTTGGATGGTCTATGCATATTAAGAACTTTTCCAATTGCAACCGCCATTAGCCTAATTTGTCATTTTTCTCTTTTCCCCTCCTTGAGATACCAGTTATTAAATGGCATTAAGGCAGTGTCGAGTAATAGAGACTGATTGGTTTGGGGTCCCATTTGTAGCTTTTGGAGTTGTTACCTGATAATCAGGGCAGATTGGCTAATGAGGTATTGTCCCAAAAGGATCTCTTCCCTCTATAGAAGTAGAGTCCAGATTAGTATACTTATTAAACCCTTCTAACCATCATAGAAGGTGGCTGGGTTTTCATCTTTTTCTTATACAATTGTTCTTAGTTTGTGATAATTTACAGGCTTTTTTTTTTTTTTTTTGAGAGGTTTTTGCTATAGGGCGCATGCACTCGCCAGGCAGACAGAGAGAAACAGAGAGAGAGAAAGCGAGAAATCACCCCCGCAGGGGGGATGGCCACGCTGCAATCCCTTCTCCATTCTCCTCTCAGGATCTTGGGCACACACGCACATGTGCCTAGCGTGAGTTTAAGCCACAGGGTCCGGGACGCTAATTGCGGTCGACTACATGAGAGTCCAGCAACATAGCCATTACGCTAACTGCTGGTCCCAATAATTTACAGTCTTTTGTATCCCAAGTCTCATTCCTGCCAAGAGAACCTCTAGGAACTTAGCTCTCTAGTTCATTCCCATTGGGGTGTTATAATCCCATTCAGGGTCAGTTGTGAGGAAAGTCTCTTCTGGAAAATTTCCTTGTGGGGCCCCAGCAAAGGCAGCATACACCTCTTTGCATCGTGCATCTAAGAGTCATTCGTTCTCAATAGAGGTACAGCAGGCAGCCAGAATCAACTGTACATCCCTCTAAGAGAGGTCGAAAGCCAGAGTCAGAGTCTGAAACTTGTCAGTAAATTTACCCGGATCCTCAGAATATTTGCCCAACTTTTCTCTGCATTGTCGAATATCAGTAATGGCAAAGAGGACTTGGACTTCAACTGGGCTCTCTTGTCCAGCTGTTTCCCTGAGGGGGAAGAGGGTCCTGGTTCGAATATATGATAGACTGAGGGTTGATTATTCCTTCTGTTTCCTTTGGGGTGGACATAACTGTGCCTGGGGCAAAAGGCAAGGAACAGTATAGAGGGGAAATATGTTCTCTTGAGAGTCCTGTACAAATCCCGATGGTTATATATCCACATTTGGCTATGGCCTTAGTGAAGGGATTTGGTTGACTTTCCTGCAAAGGAAATGGTTTTGGTAAAAAGCCATAAAGACCTGGACATATGGGACTTTGGACCACTTACCTTGTTTTCTACATAGTGAATCTATCCAAAAGATAGTGTTACAATTAATGGTCCCATTTAGTGGTTATTCTTTAAGTTATCAGGATCAAAATTCTCACAGTGGTTAAGGATACAGCGGAGGGGTGAGTCCTGGGGAATTGCATGATTATTTCCCATACTTCCTCCTGATGGGCTCACCACAATATATGCTGCAGAATGGCTTCTGTGATGATATCCAGGTTCTTGGTGTTTCAGACAAAGGATTTAACAAAACACATCAATTTTGAAAGGAAAAGATAGTTTTATAAGTGAAAGCAAAAATATACTCCTGAGTGGTAGGAGCAGGCCTGGGTTGATAGAGAAAGAGTGACTCAAAAGGCCTATGGTTATAATTTCTATTACAGGTTTGATTTGTTCATTCGTTATTGTTTTACCATTATAAATAGTACTATTATAATAGAATAGAGACTATCGCATGTGGCTTTCTGTGACTACCTGAAAAAAAAAATATGCAGGAACTCCTAAAATAAAATCTTTGAGCATTAATAGGTTGGTTGCTTTGAAAAAAAGGGTCTTTACAATTTCTCTGTAAAGTGTAATCTTCACCTTACCAATTCTTTCTGTGGTCTGAACATTTTCTTCACTTCTTATGATCATTGGATCCCACCATCAACCACTCAAAGGCTTTAGAGAAAGAGAAACCCTCCATAGGTCAGCTATTGTTAGACAATTCCACAGACTTCAAACTCTTCCCCTAGGGTTTACTCTATCCATCCCACCCAATGCCCATCACTCATCCTTTAAATCACTCACATATTTATTCGATGTATATTTATTAAGCATCTATTGTGTTTGATGCATTGTGGAGGGCAAAAACAGACATGATCCTTCACCTCATACACCTCATAGTTCAGTGGGGCAAAAACATTAAACAGATAAATATACGAAACATTTTCATTGTAATTGTGTTCCATACTAGGAAGAGAAAACTGTGGTACACTTATTCATTTACCCAATAGGCATTTACTGAGTACTAAGATGGGCAAAATCTCATCTTAGGTGTTTATCAGAACATGTAACAGCACAAAAACCTGGGAGTAAGAGATAGTTCCTTAAGAAAATGTCATTTAGAAGAGTCCTGAAGGACCAATGAAAGTTGGTGTTAGAAAATGGGGACAATGTATAGTGGCCCCCAGTAGTGGCTCCCAAATGGAGAAAAACCTTGAGGCTGAAAATTAAACCACAAGAACTCAAACAAAGTTGATTAGAGGGCTTCTTACAGATGGCAGACAACACAGCAGCATTTGCAGCCACACCCTGCACCACCTTGAGGCTGAATCTACACCATCTACACTTTTTAAAGGAAAAGCAAAGGAGCTAAACAATTGCACCTCAAAAATCATTAATGTTTCCTCAAAAGGACCAGAGGTCAGGGAAGGCAGAGCATGAGCACGGGAGCATGAAGGGTCCCAAGATGGCATTAGTCAGCCCGGTTCATTCACACAGGTCTAACAAGAAGACAGGGATAACATGCCAGTCTGAGAAACACCATGGCATGGCCCAGGGGCAAGATGAGCCTGTAAAAATAAGAAGAGAGCCCAGTGGGCCTGAAGTGCTATGGCTGTAGCAGGGCAAGGAGAGGCTTAAGAAAGTCTTCATGGCTTTGCTAAGAATTGTCACTTGAGGGGCCAGCTAGGAAGCACAGTAGTTCAGGTGGCCAACTGCACAGTTTGAGTCCCAGACCCAATAGCTTGAAAATACACTGGAGACTTCTCTTCCCCCACATAAAAAGGCAGTTCGGGCTTCTCAAGAGACCTCACTTCCATCTGAAGCCCCATGCTAAGTCAGGGAATCTGAGGCAGGGCTGAATTTTAGCCCCAGCCCCAGCCACAGCCACAGCCACAGCTCCAAATTTCAGAGCCCCTCCCCCTCCTTAGAGCTAGAAAGGTATGAGGTTTTTTTCCTCCTTGGTTTTGCTAATTATTTATTTCTCTTCCCCCATATAGGACAGGAAAGCTGCAGGTCTCTCAAGCAGATTCCATCTCCATCTGAAGCCCCCCGCCAAATTCATGCAGCACACAAGCACAGCACACAACCTTTTCTTTCTTCCTCTTTCATTTTCTGTTTCCTCCACCTTAAATTGTCATTTTCTGCTCAGCCTCTACCCTCCTAGAGGGGTTTGGAAAAGTCTATATTTATAGTTTTCAAACATCTAAACACTGTGATGCTCAGAGAAATTCTCACCCCCCCCCCACACACACACACACACTGAAGAATCAGCATAAAAGGGAAAAACTCCTCTTCAGAAACCTGAACAGAAAACTCATCCTGTGGGGACCACATTGCTAACCACAGCAGAAGAGAGACGTTGGCACAGAAGCCATTCACAGCAAAAGGGAAGCAAATGAGCTCATGATATTCCAAAAGTGAATACAACAGCATCAATCGACTAAAAGTCGCAGAAGAGCCTCAAGAATGAGAAAACCAGAAAATACCTCTCCATCAAGAGAACACAGTAACTCGCTTCTAACTTTTGGAAGAAAAAAAAAAAACAGAAGTTACCAAAATGTCAGGAAAAAAAATCAGAACATTCATGGTGACAAACACTCTGAGATGGAAAAGAGACAACAAACTCCAGGAGATGAGAAATTCCCTCTATGATCTGAAAGAAGCAATGGATGCCATAAGAAAGAATCAAATGAAACTGTTAGAGATAAAGACTGTAATACACGAAATCAAAACCTCTCTCAAAAGTATTAGAAGCTTAGGGAACCAGCAGTTAGTGTAATGGCTATGTGGCTGCACTCCCACGTAGTCGACCGCGGTTCGCCTCCTGGACCTGGTGGCTTAAAACTCACGCCGGGTGCGTGTGCGTGCATGCCCAAGATCCCGAGAGGAGAATGGAGGAGAAGGGATTGCAGCGTGACCATCCCCCCTGGGGGGTGATTTCTTGCTTTCTGTCTCTAGGTCTCTGTCTGTCTGTCTGGCGAGCACACGCTCTCTATAGCGAGAAACCTCTCCAAATAAATAAATATAAAAGTATTAGAAGCTTATAAGACCATGCAGAAGACCAAATCTCAAATATAGAAGACAAAACCTCTGACTTTGAAAAATAATCACCAAAAGGACTGAAAAAATAACCCCCCCAAAATGAGGATAAATAAGAGAAATACTAGATACCATTAAACACCCAGACATTCGAATCATTGGTATCCCATAAGGTGAAGAAACTAATAAGGGCACTGATAATCTATTCCACAAAATCCTGGGGGAAAACTTTCCAGGTCTAGAGAAGCACTCAAACATCCAAACCCAAGAAATACAAAGGATCCCAAACAGAATCAGCCCAAGAAGATCATAACCACGGTACATCATAGCCAGGCTGGTCAAAACCACAGACAGAGACAAGATACTAAAATTAGCAAGAAACGTCAAATTACTTACAAAAGCTATTCACTGAGGCTAACAACAGCTCTCACTGGAAACAATGCAAGCAAAGAAAGAATGGGAAGATATATCCAAAGTCTTAAGATAAAAAAAATTCAACCAAGATTACTATATATGGCAAAATTATCCTTTATATGGGAAGAAAAGATAAAAAAAAACTTCTCAGATAAACAAAACCTAAATTAATGTACCAACACCAAACCAGCTCTTCAAGAAATTCCAAGGAGAGTGCTATACCAGAAAAACTACAAAGAGACAAGACAGAAATAAGAGAACTAAAAACAACCAAGAAAATGACCACCTTAAGGGTAGAGACAAGTCTGAAAATATCGATAATAATGTTGAATGTTAATGGATTAAATTCTCCAATCAAGAGACACAGATTGGCAGAATATATATAAAAAAACAGAAACCCTCTATCTGTTGCCTAAAAGAAACACACCTCATGGATAAAGAAAAGGTATTCATGCAAAAGGAAACCAAAAAAGAGCTGGAGACAAATTTCAGACAAAATACGCTTTAAAACAAAAACTAAGAATAGACAAAGAGGGGTATTTAGTAAAAGGGCTAATTCATCAGGAAGATACAACACTTATAAATATGCATGCACCCAACTCAGGAGCACCCAAATAGCTGAAGGAAAGACTACTACATCTAAAAGGAGAGGGAGACTGCAACACACGAATCGTTGGGGATCTCAACACTGCGCTATCTTCTTTAGACAGATCATCTAGACAAAAAACGAGCAAAGAGATACAGGATCTAAATGATACCATAAATCAAGTGGACTTCACAGACATCTATAGGACCTTCCACTCAAAACCATGAAATATACTTTTTTATCACCCCCTCATAGAACTTTGTCCAAGACTGACCTCATGACAGGGCACAAAACAAGCCTTTACAGATTCACAGGCATAGAAACAATACCCAGGATCTTCTCCAACTATGACAGAATTAAACTTGATATTAATTTCAGAAAAAAAAAAAAACACAAATACACAATCAAATGGAAACTAAATAACCTACTCCTGAATGACTTCATGACTACTGAAGAAATTAAGGCTGAAATCAAAAGCTCCATGGAAACCAATGATTATAATAAGTACACGAGTTTCCATAATCTATGGGACTCAGCAAAAGCAGTCGTAAGGGAGAAGTTCATAGCAATTAGTGGGCATAACAAAAAGGTGGAAAGATGGCAAATGGACAACCTAACAACATGCCTCAGAGAACTGTAAAAACAACAACAAAATCCAAAAATTTTCAGGAGAAAAGAAATAATAAAGATTTGAGGAGAAATAAATGCAATAGAAAATACATGAACTATACAGAAAATAAATGAAAGCAAAAGATGATTCTTTGAAAAGATAAACAAAATTGGGACTAGTAGTTAGCGTAATGGCTATGTCGCTGGACTCCCACATAGTCGACCGTGGTTCGAGTCCCGTACCCGGTGGCTTAAACTCATGCCAGGCGCATGTGTATGCATGCCCTACCAAGATCCCAAGGGGAGAATGGAGGAGAAGGGATTGCAGCGTGGCGGCCATTCCCCCTGGGGGGTGATTTCTCACTTTCTTTCTCTCTGTCTCTCTTTCTGGCAAGCACACATGCCCTACAGCAAAAACCTCTCCAAAAAAAAAAGAAAAAAAGAAAAAAAAATGGGCTTGTTGCTATTTTTCTATACATTTGCTAATGGAATTAAAGTCTTCTTGCTTTAACATAATTGTAAAACATTCTAAATTATATTTATTAATTTTTGCTGTCTTTGAATATACAAATAAAGATCTTAAGATGCTTCAACTTGTTTCTATAATAAGGCAATATAAGAAAGAAAAAAGAAAATTAAAAAAATTACACTGGGTGCATGAGCATGCATGCCCAAAATCCCAGGAGAATGGGTGACAAGGGATTGTGGTGTGGCCATCCTCCCTGAAGGGTGCTTTTTCACTTTCTCTCTCTCTCTCTCTCTCTCTCTCTCTCTCTCTCTTTTTCTTTCTCTCTCCCTCCCTTTGGCAAAGTACATGTCCTGCAGCAATTTTCTAGAAAATAAATTAAAAATTGCCCTTAGATCCTAAGTGTGGAAGGAATGCTTCAGGGGCTTTAGACAGAGAGGAAATTATCTCATCATTAACATTATAGCATATTTTTTCCTCCATTTTATCAAGGTCCTAAAATGGGTCAAATTTCAGTATGTTGTCCATCAAAGACACCATCAATGAGTTCCCAGTTGAGGCAAGGCCTGCTCCTGACCGCAGAGCCTTCCAATGACTGCTCCAGTTCTGTTCTTTGCTCTTTCCTTCCTGGTAAACCCCTGTCATACTCTAAAATTCAGTCTAGCCATTGCCTCACTGGCAGAGCAATCTGACCTCCCCAGGTCTTGGCAGCAACTTCCAGTCACCTCTGCATAACAATGGACACAGAGTGTGGGCCAGGACCAGAAACAATCACCAAACTGTTCGTTATTCACAGGCAGAAAGTGAGGTAAGCACAGAAAGGGAGAGAGAGAGAAACCTTTTGAGCAATTACGTAGAACGATTTTATGACTATTGAATCTGATAAAATATGGGACGTGGATTTTGTGTCTTTTTATTTTACTTTTTTCTAATGATTTCTTTTACTGTACTTTTGTATCTTTTACAGAAGTATTGATCCACAATGGGTTGAAATTTATTTTAAAATGGGGGAAGGGCCTTCACCACACTCTTCAAGAAGTGTCATCCAGAGAGCCTGATGCTGAAGGCCTTTCCTGCTTCTGCCTCCCTCTTTCCCATCTACTGCCCACTATCAATTCACAGCTTCACTGAATCCACAAAACAGCCCTACAGGGAAAGCCATTCCTAATCTGTCCTTTCTTGTCCCCTTAGAAATGAGCAGACTGAAGCTCAGAGAGGTACATCAGCATGTTTGTATTGGTTTCCTGCAGCTGCTGTAACAATTAAACCAATGTATATTTCTTATCTTACAGGTTGGCAGGTCAGCGAGCCTAAGGGGCTTCCCTGGACTAAAATCAAAGTGCCAGCAGGGCTGCATTTCCTCAGAGGCTCTAGGGGAGTGGACATTTCCTTGTCTTTCCCCGTTTCTGGAGGTTTCTGGCATTCTTTGGCTCCTGGCACCTTCCTCCATCTTCCAAGACACCAACACAACATCTTCCAATCTTACCTTCCTTTTATAAAGACCTTGGAGGTCGTTGGACCCACAGAGATAAAGTAGGATGGCTTTCCCTTCTCGAGATTCTGAATCATATTCGCCAAGTCCCTTTGGCATCAAAAGTAGTATATTCCAAGGTTCTAGGGATTAGGACATGGATATTTTCAAAGGGCCAATATTCTGTCCATAATGGCCAAGATCACACAGCTACTAGGAGACCTACTTCTACCATTCAAACCAAGGTCTTCAATTCAGAATCCATGGCTTTTGGGGGATTTGATTCCCACTTCTCCATGCTGCCATCTAACATTTGTGTGTCTGTTGGTAGAAATACATAGAAAGCATTCAAAAATAGACAACACAAAAATGAAACAGTATCTGTTCATAATAATGTGTATGGTAATTGTACTGTATTCATGCTAGGGAAAATCATTATGTATGCTGTAAGGACATACAGTGATTAAATGTAAAGAAAATAAACAACAAGCCATGATGTGTGGGTATAACAGGGAGAGGACTCATACAATTGCACTTCCCTCAACTTTAGAGACATCTAAGTCCCCTACAGACATGAGGGAGCTGTCCCATTTCAGCTTGAACCCAAGACAGAGTATCAGAAATTCAACAGCAGCTGGAGGCTGGGAAGACTTGTGGTAAGTCACCTGGAGAGCATATAGATGCATCTCAGGAAAGAGAGTTTCTCCAGCAAAGATGATGTTCCTTGGCATTGTTGACTTTTTATTCCTGGGCAGACAGATAAATAGATATGGTATTCTTTTTAGTGAGAATAATAACTAGCACAGAGTTACTCCAAGAAAACATTAAGGTAATCCAGCAGCAGCAATCCACTGCCATCTCCCAGTCAATTCTTTGTGCTAAACTTTTATAAATCAAACACAGAATCCCTTGAGAGCTTGTCCTGTGACGTGTTGGTTAATGCAAATGCTGGCACATCCACTGTGTACAGGCTGTTAAATCAAAGGGTTGCACTAACCCCATCCATTTCAGCTTGTCACATCTCCAGCCCCAGGACTCTCAGCCCCTCCTAGAGGCTGGGATTACCTCCTGGGGTATCACACTGGGAGAGGAAAGCAGAACACAGCTGTTGCTTGGTTTCTGGCTCCACCTCTGAGCAAGGGCTAAGGAGCTGTCACCCCGGCCTGGACTTGACAAGCAGGAGCAGGTGTGTGGTCCTGCCTATCTGTGGATGTGGCACAAGAAGCTGAGGAGATCTTCAAGGGACTCCCAGACCAGAACTAGGCTGAGGACCCGCTTAATAGACCCCATCCCAACAAAGCCATGTAGGGGCAGGGCAAAGTATGAAGGCAGACAGACTGAGTCAGGCATTAGACAGCAGGGAGAAGGAATCATCTCAGCCTGAGAAGCTCTTTGCAGAATCCAGAAGCCCCTGGGCAAGAGCGTAGGGCCCCTGGGAGCAATATTAGTCCCTCCCTCTATGCTTCCTTTCAGCACCCCACTCACCTCTGTCTCAGCACACGTCATGTTGTTTATATGCATATGTCCTTACCTGTCTGCAGGGCTGCTATTTATGGAGTTTCAGACTGCACTACACAAGGGCACCACACACCTCAGGAATGTCACTGAGATCTTAGGAGCCAAGTCACATACACTTGCTTACCCGAGAGCACACTGGGGACTGTGTGGACTCCAAGCCCACCAGCTGAGTGCACACTGGGGCCCCAGCAATGAGCCACCAGCTCATTGCCCTGACATTAACCTACTCTGGTCACAGCCAGCCATGTGTATGCTTAGCAGAAAAGGCCCATGCTCTGCTCTGGCTCACCCATGTGTGCAGCTGTGCTCTTTCCCAGTGGCTGCTCCCTTGCCCATCCATGGCTCCAGGAGCTGCAATGCCACTCCCAACACCCTGCTCCCCATGCTGGTCCTGACTCAGCTGCCTAACCCAAGGCATGATGGCCAGCCAGGAAACTGGGGATGCACACAGCATCCAGGGAAGGCAGGTGAACACGTGCATGCTCGTGGCTCCAGCTCTGCCTGCCCGGGCTCTGGGGAAGTTCCCACAGCAGAGATGTGGCTGCTGGGCACCATTGTTCAGGTGGAGCAATGTACATACCTGCAGTTTTGTTTTGTTTTTAACTGGAAGAATAAGACCCTTTTTGAAATTTTCAGAAAGGTGCTTCATGATCCAACTGAACCCTGTTTGTCTCTCTTCTCCTTGGCTGGACTACAGGTTCATCAGAAGCTTGAAATAGGCACTTTTTTGTGCCCCAACAATCAGCAGGTGACTGATGCTTAGACTGAAAAAGGGATAGAGGAAGGGAAAGAAAAAATATGGGGAAGAAAAGGAAAGAGAGTGGGGAGGGAAAAGAGGAGTGGGAGAACCAACGACTATTTGGATGGATGGATAACTGGATAGATTTCCTGTACCAGTAGCCCACAGATTCGTTACAGAGCCAGCAGGCGGCATAGTGGTTAAGGTGCTCGAGCTCCTTGTGGCTGACTGCTCTTCAAGTTCCGGACTTGGCAGCCTGAAAATCATGCCAGGCACATGTGCATGCATGCCCAAAATCCTGAGAGAAGGAGAAGAAGGGATTGTGGCATGGCCATTCCCCATAGGGGGTGATTTCTCACTTTCCCTCTCTCTGTCTCTCTGGTGAATGCACACACTCTATTGCAAAAACCTTTAAAATTTAAAAGAAGATAAAACAAAAAAGATAGACAGTCACCCTGTTTGTCCCTCCTCCTTCTATTGGACCACTTCTGGCCACCCCCAACCCTGTCAGCTTCTCCCATGTCTCTCCTCTATCCTCCAAGTTATCCCTGAGGTCATTTGAATCTTCTTGACAGATTCACCCTGTTTGCCCCTCCTCCTTCTATCGGACCACTTCTGGCCATCCCCAACCCTGTCAGCTTCTCCCGTCTCTCCTCTATCCTCCAAGTTATCCCTGCGGTCATTTGAATCTTCTTGAATGAATCACTTTGGGGGCCCATGCCCTGACCTTCCATAGCTGTGGCCTGGGCCTCGACCCCACTTCCCCACCTTCTTCCCCTGTCAAAAGAGCCCAGCCCTGGGATCCAGACCCATGTCTGGGATCATTCCATGGTGCTGCTGTGTAGCACGTCTCAGAGCACTCACCCCCTGTCTAGAACAGGGTTTTCTTCCCCCCTCTCCCTGGGCAGTGGGTACCCCAGGAGAATCTTGCTGCCACCACCTCCCTCTTAAAAGACAAAACCCCCTCTTCTATGCTGGCCATCTTCCTACACCTTGCTTACAGATTCTGCTTCGTTTTCCTTTTGGAGGTTTTTGCTCCTGCACATTCTTAGTGCCTAGTGCTGTGAGGTTTCTTATGAGACCTGTTCCAGAAAACCCTGAGCATTCTCAAGGTTCCAAGATGCTGACTCTGAAATGAATTCCTTTTTAGGGGGAAGGGTTCCCACAGGGACTCAGCAGCATGAAGGTGGAGAAGCTATTCTTGGGCCTTCTCTGTCTCGGGCATTGACGGGGACCCAGGATGCAGCAATGGATGAGAGGGATCCCTCTTATCATGAACTTCCAGTCCAGGGGGAGGACAGAGAGTCAGTGAACCAATGCTGGCATGTGCTCCTGCATACCGGCTGGGGACATGGGCAGCTTGATACCTGAGAGATAAGAAGCCACCACGTGCAGGTGCGAGGCACAGGTGAGGGGAGAAAGGGCTTGGAGAGTTGGGGGAATAAACGGAGGCCAGTGTGGCTAAAGTGCTAGAAGGGAGAAGGTGAGCAGGCAGAGGTGAGCTCAGGAAGTAGACAAGGGCCTGATCAAATACCTTCCTGGGCACGGCTACTAGTACTTATGTCAATGCCTATCCTATTCTGAGGGCATTTTCCCAAAAATGGGTTCAATCTTTCCACTAAGTTATGTCACTTAGTCATGCCAACAATGATGAAATCTGAGATGGACATCCTTAGCCTATTTAACAGGTCCTAATGATAATGGAATATTCTGAGTACTGTTAGAAACCTTGCCCAAGGCTGAATGTTCGACACAAGTCCTCCTGACAACCCGATGGGGTACACATATTCTTATTTCTCCCATTGTACAGATGGGAAAGAGGATATTTACACATTTAAGTGGCTTGTCAAGGTCGCACCATCCACTGGGTCAAATTAACTGTAGGTTGCCTCTGTCTATGCCACATGGTTCTCCCTGTCTGCATCCCCACCCACTTATCTGCCTATGCTTTGGTCTCCCTTGACATTTGACTTTGGGGAAATTAGGGGCTTAACTCCTGCCAGAGATAAATACCAAGGACGTGTAAAGATTTGTCCTTCCATCTGGACTCTTCCTGGGTTCCCTGACAGGCAACCCAAGGGAACCGGGGTGGGGGGTGCAGGCTATGGCTCAGGACTCCCCACAGTGGGCTCAGCACACACTCCCTCTCCAGAGAGTCAATCCAATTCACCACCACCTTTAAAACCTCTGCCACGTTTGAGGAATATTCCACCTCTGCAGCAAACCTCCTAAGCAGCACCATTTTCATTCTTCTCTGTCACAGCCCAGACCAAGCCCAATCGACTTTAAAGAGATTTGCCTCCCAGAACTCTCTCCGTTCTCTCCAACAGTGTTCAGGCCAATAGATCATTTGAAATGTTTTTATAACATAAAAATTCAATCCTTTATAGCAGGCAATCAGTAGTCTTAAAATAATTACCCATAACTAAAGAGAAACCAAAGTAACATCAAATGAAATCTGATTAATGTGTGGTAAAAACTGATGTTCTTTAAATATTTCCTTAAAATAAATTTCAATAGAATAATCTCTTATTGAAGATATTTCTTTAGGGGCTTAAGATAAATAGACTTTTTTTTTTTTTTCAAAGTACCTCACAACTAAATTACATAGCATTTTTGGAAGGTTCTGGTTATTTTTCCTTGGTACAAAATTTTCTGTGTGTTTCTATTTTCCCTCAAGGCCATCATGGAAAGAGAATAAAATTTCACTTTCCCCTTGCAATTATGTAGCTTTATTATTTTTGTAATAGGCTTACGAAGAACAAGCTTCCCAAATGCAATTCTCCAGCTGAAGTTCACTGGGTTGAAATTGAGAGACAAATCCTCTTTGCTTCTTTCTGGACTTTTTTAAAAGGTCAGTCTTAATGACAATTCAGAAAACTCAATTTCTCTTTGGGTTTCAAGGTTTTTAACACCCTGGAAATTTGGAACAGGGCCTAACCTGGTATATACATAAAATGGGGAACTAGAGAGGCCCAATTCTTACCCAGCCCTGACTCCCATGGCTGCAGATCTTGAGCTCATAGTCATAAGACATAGAGGATGAGGCCCAGCCACAGTGAAGCAAGCAGTAGTGTATGATCTGCAGTATGGAAGCCACAGGGTCAGCCACAGGTTTGCATCCCAAGTCAACCTGAAACACACTGGATATGTGTATGCCCAGGATCCTCACCAGATGGAGGACTGGGGGAAGGGGGTTGTAATGTGATAAGACCCTGTTAAGGATGTCTGTCTGTCTGACTCTTTCTTTCTCTCTCTACTTTCTCTCATGAGAGAAGTAAACTTTAAAAAAAAAGAAATAAGAAGTGAGAACTTAAAGATGGAGAAACTGAAGGTCTTGCCCAGTTAATGAGAAGGGAAGGAATGAAAAGAATCTTTCCAAAGTGAGTGAAGAGTAAGTGGGATTAGTCTGGTAGAGGGAACCAAACATTCAAACACGAGAAGAGGAAAATTAAGACTCAGTGGCAAGTGGCCCCTCACAGAGGGGCCTTTTCCTGTGAGATCAGAGGAAGACAACAAAGCTGGGTGGGATACAGGAGGACCTCGAAGATGGGCAAGGGTTCCTTTCTGAGTGTCTGCTTTCTCAGCTCCAAGGAAGACTGTGTCAACCCCTCAGGGGTGAAGGAAGAGGTACTGGCATAGCAAGTTAGGAGAGAGAAAGAAAGTACAAAGAGCTTCTGAGAGGAATGGAGACTGAGCTCTGGAAGCACATCTTTCTAAGTATAGCTGGGCACCTCTGGTGTTAGACAATGAGTTCCTGACGGCCGGATCAGTAACGGCATGTAACTGTGCCCACAACACATGGTGGACAGCCCAGGAGATGGAGTGGTAAAGTTATCCAGTCAATGACCTGGTGGGGAGGGAGCTGGCCATATGGTGGGATGGAAGGATAAATTAGGGAGGGAAGATCTTGGTAAGAAAGAGATTGGAGTGGCAGACCCCAGAGTCAGTAGTTTGAGAATGACATGGATAAATAGAAAGAAAAGGGAAAGATAAAGGATTTGAAATTTTGACATGATCGAGGAGCAGCTGCTGTGGGAGGAACCAGGGAAAGTGAGAGAGGTGGTCAGAGTATAACCATAATTGGAGACATCAGAACAGAGGAGATCTGGGAGACAATGGAGGTCTGACCCTGGTAATAGACAGCTGATGTGAAAAGGAAATAAAAGATCCTTTAGTTACAGAGATCAAGACTCTCAGGGAGGAATTTGATAGAAAATGGTCAGATATGGAGAATCTATTGCTGAGTGAAGTAAGCCAGGCTATGAAAGAAAGATATTGTATG
>NW_006198015.1:723567-741937 GCF_000334495.1 Tupaia belangeri chinensis | reverse complement strand
AAAAAAAATAAAAAAAAAAAACTGTTAATTCCAAAAAAAAAAAAAAAAAGACTCTCAGGGATAGACTGTGGAACTGACCCCACAAAGATGCCAAAGTCCCCAGGAAAGACAGCAGGGCTCAGTATGGGATCAAACTTCCCAGTGCTTTCATGGAATCTTAGGACAATCCACTTTGAGGAATTGGGACCCACCTGGAACCCACCCCAGGTCCAAAGAAGCACTTTTGTAACAGAACTTCCTCCCTTTGATAAAGAAACTAGATCATAAATTACCTGAAGCCTCAGGGACTTAAATTAAATCAGGACACAATTCAATAACAAGGTAGGGAGTAGAACTTAAAAATAAGTCCTTGTGGGGGCCAGCAGGTGGTGTGGTGGTTAAGGACGCTGGATTCCCACATGGCTGACCTCGGTTCGAGTCCCGGACCTGGCAGCTCACCCGCTTGCTCGCTCGCTCTCTCTCTCCCTCTCCCCCTCTCCCTCTCCCTCCCACACTCTCTGGTAAAATTGAAATAAAAAATAAAATAAAATAAACAACCCTGAAAACAAAATAATAAGTCCTGTGTTTGAAACATTATCCTCCCCTCAAACATCTCTGAAACTCACCACCTTCTCATACTCTGTCCCTTGGTCCAAGTTACCACCATCTCCTGCTCTTCCAAAACCTTTTTCTAATTCCCTCAACCCCAACTGAGAAATCTATCTCCTCACTTCAGTTCCCTCAATGTTAAAATGCAAACCTGGTCATGTTCTACTCGACCGGTAGTTCCCAAACACCTGCCCCCACCCCAGTGGCGTATAATGCAGAACTTGCATAGGTAACATATAATTATGGAATCTGCAGGTTGAAACGAGATGGAGACTTTGAAAACGCTGCCTATTTGGCTTCCCTCTCCCTTGGCCATCTGCATGCCCATGAGCCTTTATGCCAATGTTTATGGTTACTTACATTGACAAAAAAAGATCCATAAGAAGAATGGCAATAGTATTTGACACAAAAGAAAAGTACTACCCTATTAAGAGTAAATAGGGTGCAGTAGTTACAAAGGGGTGTTCAGAAAATAAGCGCTGGGTGTGAAATCTAGCGTCTCACTTTCTGTGTGAATCTAGCAAGTTGCATAGTCTTTTATTCCCCATTTTCCACTCCAGTTAAATGAGGAGACTGGTAATATTTAACAAAAGTTAGTAACTTATACCTATCAACCCTTGCTAGAAAATTCTCAGATCGCCCTTCCCAGTAGTGTCAGGAAGATCCTGGTAGCTCTGCTGGCTCTGCAGGATGGATGTGCACGCTGAGGGACCTGGCTGGGTGATCCTACTCCCAGTGCCCAGTGCTGGTTCAGGGGCTAACCCCACATTCCTAGACTCTTTAAGGGTCCCAGACACCCAGAATCACATGAATGCATACAATGGAAGACGCTTCGAACAAACCTTTATTTGACTCTTGAGAGGTTTTTACTCGAACCCTTTCCCAAAAGTCTGGGGTTGTAAACCTTCATCTCTTTGCCCTTGACCCCCGTTGACAGCCAATGACCCAGTCTGCCACTCAAGGCCTGGAATTTACTCTCTTCTCAGCATCCTCTGTCTTTCCTATAGTTTCCTATAGTTTCATAGCTAACTTTTCTCTTTCTTTTCTCTTCCTTTTTTGGAAATCTCCAAAAAAGGACTCAGCTACTAAGCCTCAAATTCTCATGACAGCTAAAAACTAAAATATACAGAAATTTAAAAAGCATCTCAGAAAGTATAAACGTACAGCAGGAAACACATGATTCGAAGATGCAAGGTTAGGGTTGGAACCACTAGCTACTCCTGTGTCTTTATTAGAGCCTGTTTCCTCACCTGTGATCTGAGAGTAGCAACTGCCCTCCCCCTTGAGCTTACAGGAGGATTTAATGAGCTGGTGTATGTGAAGGGCTTAGAACAGTGGCTAGCACAGAATAAGCACTAGATACAAGTTTTCATTGTGTCGAGGTTATGTGTGAGCTATGCATCTGTTCAGCTATGCAACCGGTGATGAGTCAACCTGAAACGGCAAGGAGCACGGTTAGCCTAGTCCTGGGTCCAGGTGGTGCAATATCTAGAGAACATGGGATAAGGAGGCCAAGCTTGCCACTTGGCCTCCAAAGCATTCCCTGGAATAGACCATCAAGTAAAAAAGTGCAAGGAGCAGGGGTAGAAAGGAGGGGGAGAGGCATGGAGGACAGAGGAGGCAGTGAAAGGCACAATGAAGCCAGCCGCCCCACTAGAAAGCAAAGCTTAACCCATGCTCAAACTCTGGAAAAGGGCACAAGAATATAGCTCACAATTTTCTTAGCCAAAGAGCTGGGGGGCTCTTGCCCCAAAACTCACCAGCCAGAGGTTAAGATCAGTCTGAGGTGTAGGGATGGGCAGTGTTGATTCATAGGCACTTCCAGCCTGCTATGCACAGAGACAAAGGACTTTCCAATAGCCTGAGGGCAAATCCCAGCACAACTGCAGGTGCTGGCCACTGGTTATATGGCACAGGTGGAGCTGGTGAATGCATCTGAGGTGAGAAGGCAGAGCATCCCCTGCAGCCACACTCATCAAGCTTTTCTCAGCTTTCTCAGTGGGATTGTGATTAGGATGCAATTGTCATGGGGTGCAAAAGTTGGTCTTAGCTATCAGCCCCCACCTTGCCCTTTAGCTTCCCTTAAGAGCTGTGTGATGTTATGCAGACCATTTTCTTGTGACAGTGCCCACTCTGCTGCAGCACACACACTGCTGAGAACGCCCAGTGGGAAAGCTCCAGGGGTTTCCCTCAGTGAAGGTAAGCGTCTGTGCAAAGAGCATCACCTAGCATGGATACACGCAAGTGTGCCTAGAGTTTCCAACGTCTTGTTCTTTGCAGTGCCAGTTCAGGGGAGGTGAAAAGAGGAGTAAGCAGAAGAGAAAGGGAATCATATTTGCTGAGCACTGTTCCCAATCCACAGCCAGCCCTGAGAACAACAGTATAGGGAGTCTTTCCCCTACCCTCTCCAGCCCTGGGAGCCAACAGTCTGTGCCATCCTCAAGGGCAGCAACTAATTTATCTCCATGTTATTTTGACTTGAGTTGGTCTGCTTACAAATGAGGTTGAACAGTTTTTCATGTTTGCTGTTTTCCGGCCTTTTAACTTAGACATCATCTCCTTCCTCAGCATGCACATTCCACTCCTCACCTGTTTATAACATTGTTCTCCTGGGAATGCTCCAAGGTGATGCGATTTGAAGGCACAGCTGTGTTCCTACCCTTCCCCGAGCTCATAACAAAACAGATGCAGAGGCAGGAAGGAGGACTCAAGGCAGTTTCTCTAATGCCTTTGTGACTGATCCCCTCCCACCCAAACTTGAAGAAGATAGAAACCCAGATTACTCCCCACTTACAACCACAGTTAATCTATTCTCTGCCCTCACCATGCCCAGAGGTTGGCCTCTAAGGATCACACCCATCTGGGGCTTCTGCTTAGGTCTGGTCAATGATAGGTGTCACTGAGAGGAAAGGCAAGAGAATGGTGTAGAAAGGAATTTTTCCACCCCACCCCATATTAGTTAATTTATGGTTTCCATGATTACAGACTTTTTTTTTTTTCTTTTTTGGAGAGGTTTTCGCTACAGGGCATGTGCACTCGCCAGATAGAGAGAGACATAGAGACAGAAAGCGAGAAATCACCCCCCAGAGGGGATGGTCATGCCGCAATCCCTTCTCCTCCATTCTCCTCTCGGAATCTTGGGCATGCACGCACATGCGCCCGGCGTGAGTTTTAAGCCACCAGGTCCGGGACGCGAACCACAGTTGACTACGTGGGAATCCAGTGACATAGCCATTACGCTAACTGCTGGTTCCCCATGATTACAGACTTTGATGGTTTAAGACAACAGAAATGTATTCTGTAACAGTTCTGGAATCAAGGTGTCAGTAGGGTTGGTTCTACTGGAAACTGAGGAAGAACCTGTTCTGTGTCCCTCTCCTGGCTTCCTGTAGTCCTGGTGTTCCTTGACTTGTAGATGCACCACTTCAATCTCTACCTCATCTTCATGTGGTGTTCTCTCTGGGTCAAGTCTGCTGCTTTGTCTCTCCTTTTATTTTTCTTCTTTTTTCTTTTTTATGTTCTTATTTTAAAATTTCCAGAGGGCATATGTGCTCTCCAGAGAGAGGAAGTACTCCCCAGTGGGATGTAGTCACAACCTTAATCCCCTATCCTCCATTTCTCCATCCTGTTGAGACTTGGGGCATGCATGCACACATCCCTGGCATGGGGCAGGGATTTGATCTATGGCTGGCCAAGTGGAATCTAGCTCCCTTAGCCACTAGGTTACAAGGCTTGCCCACTTTACCTCTTTTTATAATACCAGTTGTACTGAATTAGAGACTACCCCAATCTAGTTTGGCATCAATCTGCAAAGACCCTACTTCCAGAGAAGGTCACATTCTCAGGTACCAAAGGTTAGGAGTTCAATATATCTTTTGAAAGGACACAATCCAACCCATAGCACACCTATACCTGGCCACTGCTCTGGCTCTGGCTGGTTTCTCGTAGCCACTACACCCATTCAATGGCCTGACTTCCACAATTCCAGTTCACTGTTGCCTCCCCAACTTTTTCAGGTGCTAGTATCTGAGCACCTCACCATCTTTTGCCCTTCCCTGCCCACAACTCAGTTTATAATCATCTCAGTAAACTCTGCTTGGTTCCACTCAGTGCTCATCTCTCTCTCCTGGCTGATAAACTGTTCTACCGCCAAACTGTGAAGTCAAGAAAATCCAAAAGAGTAACACGAGGACCATTCGTGGAGTGCGACCTATGTCTCTGGTGTGTGATAAGGACAGAGATGACTGCAACACCTACATGTGAGGGAGCATGCAGGACGTGGCTGGAACAGCTTGGGAGAAAGCCACCATCTACCCACAGCAACGCAGAAGAGTCTGCTGAATTTTAATCCCAGGACTTCATTATCGAAGCTATTTATGTCATTTTGAGAAGGCCAAGACTGCTTTCTGTCTTAAGACCAGGCAACCTCAATAGGTAATCACTTCCTACCCCTTATCATCCACCCCACTTGGGAGGACCAAGAGGCAGTCTGGGAAAGGGAATGGGGTGGTTAGAATAGCAATTCCCAGGAATAGCTGCTGATCACACACCTAGTGCCTCCACTCAACAAGGTTTCCCTTCATGAAGTAGCCTCAAATCTGGGGAATTTAACCTTGAAGGAGGATCTGAATTTTGGTTGCTGCTCAGCTGCGAACATTGTTAAGCTGAGACTGTCCTTTCGAAAGTGAATAAAGGATGTTTTTATCTAAGAGTGACAAGAAGAATTACAAAACAAGACTGTCATGTCCTCCAAGGTGCAAGGAAGAATGGTCCACAGAGCAGCCCTGATGGGACCATGATGGAAAAAGCTAAAAACATACGAGTATTTGTCTCCTATTAGCGCCCTGCCATGTTCGTTCCATTCTTTCTGCATACTTGATAGAAAGAGCCAGAGCTAGCTAGAGGTATAAATGCAAATGTAGATCCAATAAAAATCCAAAGAAGGCCAGTCACCATGGTCCAAAATGGAGGGAGCTGCTGGACGATGGCTGTGGCCACACGTGGGGCTGTAGTTTCATTCCCAGCCTGACCAAAACAAGATGGCCAGAAGAGCACATGTCTGTGTCCTAGCTGAGACAAAAGGATCTGGACATAGCAGGGCCCTGCGTGTGTGTGTATATATACCTATCTTTCTCTCTCCCTCCCACTCTCTCTCTCATGAAAAAAATCAGAAGTGTAAATAAATAAAATAGAAAGATGAATCAAGAGACAGCATACATAAATACGGGGTGCACAAGGCCAGACGCTGGAACAGCCAGACTACTAATATGTCTCTGAGTTTCCTGGAAGCCAAAGGAAGACAATCAATTACAAATTGACTCTGTTCACTAGAAAAAAAAAAAATCAAGCATAGTAGTTTCTTGGATGAAACAATGCCTTGCTTGTATTCAAGTCTTCAATTTTTCATGTGGCTCTTCAAACAGGGTCCACTGATTTAGTGAACAATATCCTCCCCAACAAGCTACCATAAATACTGTAGAGAGTTTCACCCATCAGTTTCTTAGACCATCCATCAAAGGAAACCGAGAACACGGCACAAAAAGCACATTCGTGGGAAGTTAACACAATTGGATACAAGAAGGTAACTCCCCTTGGTCTAGTTTGAGAGGTTTCGACGGTGGGGTTTGGAGCAGCCTTAGAACAGAGCACACCTGATGAATTTTACAAACCTGAGATGGGGGCAGCAAGGGCAGATGAAAAGACCCTGCGCAAGTGAAGGGGTCACCATTTTTCATCATCCACCTTCCTCAGGAAGGAAAATCCATCCATCACTTGCAGCGAACACTGGCACAAAAGGCCTGACCTGCTCGGCTGATTGAAGTAATCTCGGGCTTTCCAGGGTGCCTAGAAAGCACCATATATAAACATTCCATTTTCTTTACGAGGCATATTTTTAAAAAATTTTTTTTCGAGGTTTTGATTCACGAAACACAATTAGGAGCTCATTCGTGTTAATTCCGACTGCAACTGAACACTGAAGCTGAATGGTGTCAGCAAATGGAATGATATTCCATCAAGATTAAAGATGTGTGCCCTGCAAGACTGTATTTCAAAAGTATAGAGTTATTCTAACAAGGAATTGATTTGGATGTACAAGTATACTATTATTCAAATAACTTTCAAACATAACGGAGCTTAGAGAAAAATGCCATTTTCTACCTCAGCAGAGCATGTAATGGTTTGTCGCTGCATGTAAAGTTTAATTTGTACAAAGGCTCAATATGTCTTCCTGCAGGCCTCTCTGAGACCCAGTCTGGGTTATGGGTACCTCTTTGCTCCTCTTCTGCCTATAAAATCGGAAGACTGAATGGCACAGTAGGAGACAGTATGTCACCAGCTGGGCTGCTTCCAACTCCACTTTAACTAAGAAGAAGACTGGCTGGCTGGGGCAAGAAAATGTCCAAACCACATGGCTATCACCATTAGGATCCAAAGGAGAACTGGCCAGACAGAGGGCAGCTGGGGACAGGTTGGCAGTGATACATAACGTCATCCAGACAGAGAGCAGCATGAGCTAAGTTTGAGAAACTGCATGACCATGGGGACAGGCGTGTTCAGGGACACTTACTGGGGGGCAGGCCCTGGAAGCACCCAACAGCCAGGACATGGGGCAAGAGTCATGAGCAGGTGTTGACTCTCAAAGGGTCTTCCTCATGTCCACTGTAAAGGAGTCTGAGTTTTTGTTATCCTAAAGGTCATAGAAGACCAGTGAAGAGCTTGAAGAAAGGGAGTAACACTGACATCAGACAGCCCGTGACAGCACGTCCCACACAGAAGACCGACATCTGAAATGCCAGCAAGCACACTCCAGCACATCATCACTGATCCGCCATTGGCTCACATTCATTTCCGGTGTGTGACTTCCTCCCAGTCAGAGTCGGCTCCCAGAGGGGAGCAGTACACACTCTTCAGAGTTCTCGAAGGCCCCAGGCCTCTCAGTGGGTGCTTCCTGGTTTGGAGCTCTAATCCCTCGCACGCGTGGCTTGAGTCACTCCCGCCTTGCTCTGGCGTTAGATGGGCCCATTCCCTCTCTGGCTCCACTTCTAACCCGGAACTTTCCCAAGGAGCCAGTGCCTTTGTGGCTCTTAGGAGAAGGCCTCCCTCCCTCCAAGGCCTCTCCCCATGATGCACACAGCGGGGACAGGTGGTTCAGCAAGGACAGAAGCTGGTTCCCAGTCCACTCGACCCCTCCAGCAGGCACTTGTGGTTAGAACACAACCTGCCCTGCCATCCCTGGCTACCCCGTTTCTTCAGGGCAGGGACATCATGCCTTCTCCACGCCCTCGGTGACCAGTACAGTGTCATGCCAAACCACAGGAGCACACAAATAGTTGATGAATGACTGTTCAAAATATTTCAAGCCAAGGAACCAGCAGTTGGCTTAGTGGCTATGTCGCTGGACTCCCATGTAGTTGACCGTGGTTCAGGTCCCAGACCCATTGACTTGAACTCATGCCGAGCACATGTGCATGCGTGCCCAGTATCCTGAGAGGAGAATGGAGGAGAAGGGATTGCAGTGTGGCCATCCCCACTGAGGGTGATTTCTTGCTTTCTGTCTCTCTGTCTCTCTGGCGAGCACATGTGCCCTATAGCAAAAACTTCTCTAAATAAATAAATAAATTATATATATACACATATATACGTATATATATGTGTGTGTGTGTGTGTGTATATATATATATATTTCAAGCCAATACACAAGGTATGCTCTTGCAAAAGCAAAACAAACAAACAAACAAAAAACTATGTGCTTCATTTGCGGTTCGAATGTGAGCTATATGTACATTTTTAAAAAGATCTAGAAAGATACAGAACAAACTGTCATAAGGCTTACCTTAGGGAACCAAAGCAGCAGGGAAGAGAGTTTTTTAATTGTATTTTACGCTTGGTTTTTTTTTGTTTGTTTTGTTTTGTTTTGTTTTTTAATAAAACATCCCTCAAGGCCCCAACCAACTCTTTCGGTCTCCCTGTTGCCCTTTCCTGTCTCTGAACACCCAACAGACAGAGCTAAGACCCCGACACCGAGTCCATTGCTGTGTCTGTTGCTGTACACTCCTCCGTGCATGACTGGAAGGGTGAGCAAGATTCCCCTCTTGGCTCAGAATCACAGCCCCCTAACTTAAGGTCCTTAGGGTTAAGTACCCCTGACTATAAAGAGAGCACCAAGATGCCGGCTAAGAAACGACCAAGTGGTCCCCACCATTCTACCCTTCCTCATTCGCAGATGAGTCAAAGGCGGCCATTAATGGGGAAAGGAGTCCTTGGGGGAAATGGCTGTGAAAGAGGAGAGCGAGGCTCCTGTCCAACCCAGCCAGGTGAGGAGAGGAGGATGCTGCAGGAAGGGAAGCCTGGCTACCCTCTCCAGCTAGATACTTGCTGAGCTACAGAAAGCCCCAGCCTGGGAGTGGCCCCATGGTGGAGCGGCTGAGCACTGCGTGAAGGGAGATGGATCACACATGGCCCATCATGGTTACAATCACAGCCCCAGCAGGTTGAAAAACGCACCGTGTACATGTGTGTGCATGCCTAGGATCCTGACCGGAAAGAGGAGTCATAGTCTCCCGGGTCTCCAGAGAATTACAAAGGCAGGAGGATGAGCAGAGTGGCCCACAATAGCCCATTGAAGGAAGAGAGCCCCAGAGTCTGCAGGAGTAAGCTACGGCCTATGGGATACCTCCCATAGGCCAAGAGGCCACAGCAGGAAGGGTCTATATTGCGGGCAGTTGGAGATGGGGGCCTCACACCTAGTGAGGAAGTGCCTCACCAGGAGGCCAGGGACCTGTGAATTGCGGAGGCCCCCTCCTGGAGAACTTCTGAAAAGCTCACACACGAACTTGCGAGAGAGGAGCATGTTCCTACTGGCCCTGGAAACCATGGGCAGCCAGCCCCTGGGAGCCCAGAGGGAACCACGGCACCCATAACTGAGGGCACTTTGGCTCTTTTCCTCTAATTCTTCCTCCTCCTGTCCACCCCAGAAGATCCCAAAGATAACAAGAACTTGAGAGAAGACCCAAGCCTCAAGCCAGCCAGAGCTGGGGAGAGGGTGAAGCTTTGCACAGGAAAGAGGCTAAAGCTGCAATTTTACGTAGGAGTTTCTGCTCCTTGGATGTAAGTCTCAGTTGTGCCATGGCCACTGCTATGGCTGCCAAATCATGGGATCTGTCTGGGATGTTTTCAAGGGAGAGGAAAGCGAAAATGTTTGGAAGCTATCCTGGAAGACGAATAAATCCTCCTGTGGTGCCCCAGGGAGTTCTAAAGATTTCAGGTACAGATGGGTCCATGTGTGTATCCCCAGCAAGACATGATCTCTCCACGGAAAAGGATTGTGTAGCCTATGCTTCTATCATCACCTCGTCCAGCATGGGGAGCCCATGAAATACGTGTTTAATTCGTATTGATCAACATGATGTTGCTCTGGTGTCTGATTCAGCAAAACTCACAACCTACATGGTCTATCCCCCATTTGGGGATTGGGCAGTAGGTTCTAAATGTCCTGAGCTGTTTTATGAGAACATATTAAAGGGTAAAAATATTTAATAGTTTTGGGACCAGCAGTTAGCGTAATGGCTATGTCACTGGACTCCCACGTAGTCGACCGTGGTTCACGTCCCGGACCCGGTGGCTTAAAACTCACGCCAGGCGCGTGTGCGTGCATGCCCAAGATCCCGAGAGGAGAATGGAGGAGAAGGGATTGCGGCGTGGCCATGCCCCCTGGGGGGTGATTTCTCGCTTTCTGTCTCTCTGTCTGTCTGGCGAGCGCACGCGCCCTATAGCGAAAACCTCTCCCCCCCAATAAAAAAATAATATTTAACAGTTTTGAGGTGCAGTGATAGACATAATGCTTTACAAAGCTGATCCACATGGGAAGGATCCATTCCAGTGTCCAGAAACCTCCCTGAGTACACCAGGTATGTGTGTGCCCAAGATCTGGGGCTGACTGAAGATGGAAGTGGATTGCAGCTTCAAGATCAAGCCACAGAAACCCTAGCTCGCTCGCTCGCTCGCTCTCTCTCTCTCTCTCTCTCTGCCTCCCTTGCTCAAGGAAGAAATAAAATTTTAGAACTTTAAAATAAAATATATACATTTAACATTAGAGGAGGGTCTGAGGAAGGACATTTGGGGGAGAGACAGGGAGGCAAAGCATTAATGGCACAAAGAGGTGTGGTCTTATCTGTTGAAGATATTTTGTAGTTTCATCAACTGTACTAGGGAGAAATGTTCACCTGTTGAAATATCCACTTGGTAAGACAAATAATAATGTGATTGAATGTATGAAAGAAAATGAAATGGAAAAGTTAGCTAATTAATTAATTAATAAAAACATTATATGTAACTAGGAGACCCTGCCAAGCCTTTACTTAGGTAATACACATATCAGTCCTCCTAGAGGAAAATGCAATATGCATTTTTACAAATGTATCTAACCACGCGTCATTCCTTTTGTTACAACCTTTCATACATTCTCATAAAACAGCTAAGGATGTTTAGAACCTACTGCCCAATGCACAATTGACCGGCATCTGTCAGGGACACAGTTCCAACCCCTGGCCCCCAGCTGTGGGAGGCTCTTTCCTCTGTTCATTCATATATTCCAGGAACGGTCTTGGATGTGTACTCAGCACAAAATAACGCACTAGATGCTAGATATTATGTTCTAGAGAGGGAAAGCGCTAGCACGCATGTCCGATGAATGGGAACCGAGACATAGCCATGGAGAGCTGGGGGCCCGTAACCAAATAACATAATCTGGTTGGAGACGTCAGGCCACGTGTCCCTGAGGAAGGGACATGCAAACTGAGACTGGGGTGAATATAAAGTAGCGAGAGGAGAAAGACCTAAGGGGAATTCGAAGCTGGAGAAACAGCCGGCACAGAGGCAGGAAATATTCAGGCTACTTACCAAACCCGTGTTTCAATTTCCACACCCAGTGGCAACAGATACCTTGGAGGAAAAAAATATACAAAAGGAAAACTGCACTTCAAAAGTTTCTTGAAAATGAAAATATACATCGCCTGCTCTGCTTGGCAGAAAGCACTCACGTTTCCCTTCAGGAAGAGCCTGTTGCCATTACATCCTTCCCAGCATCCTTCCTCCCGGACTGGGCACCTAACACCCCCTCAGGTAAGAAGGCATTGATGGATATGCACGGCTTTCCTTTATTGCATGACCCAATCTATCATAATGCGCTTTATAAATTAGTATTCTTAAATTCCTGTCGTACGTCCGTGTCTTTTGATTTATATAATATGGATCTGATTTATGAAGCATTGCAGTAATTTATAGCTCGGATAACTAATTTGTCGACCGGCACCAAAATGTTTAAGTCACCCCGCACTTTTCTCAGTGGCACAGAGAGGTCCTGAAGGATGTGGGTGATTTATACTCGCAGGAGACCACTTCAGGACATGGGAGTAAGGCAAGCCCAAGCTGGGGATCACCTGAGGATCACTTCCCTTTTTGTGTGTTTTTTCTGTTTTGCTTTGTTTTTGTCATAAGGCACGTGCACTCGTTGGAGACAAACAGAGAGTAAGAAGTCACCCCCCGGGGGAGATGGCCACACTGCAACTCCTTCTCCTTTCTCCTCCTGGGATTTTGGGCATGCGAGCTCATGCACCTAGTGTGATTTTTAAGCCTCCAGGTCAGAGACTTGAACCACAGTCAGCCACGTATGAGTCCAGCACCTTAACCTCCACACTATCTACTGGCTCCAAGGATCACGTCTCAAAGACCCCAAGAAGATGGTCAAATACTCTGTAAGCCACACACCCCACTTTTAGGAATCTAACCTAAATGAAATAAATAGCCTAAAAGAAAAACTGTGATGGATACAGACAGTGGCACATTAGCCAAATATGATGATTTGCCTGGCTGACCCACATAGGAAGGTTCTGGGTTCATGTCTGAGAACCTCCCTGAGTACCGCAGGCCTCTCTATGCCCATAATCTGGGGCTGGCTGAGGCTGCAGCTAGATCACAACATCAAGACCTTGTTGAGGTGCTGTCTCTGTCTCTCTCTCTCACTCTCTCTCTCTCTTTCTCTCACTCATGGAAATAACAAACTTTTTTTTAAAATAAAAAAAATAAAAGAGTGGCTATGAGCCTGCCCCCTTGTAGTAAAATTCACAATAGCAAAAAGTTGAAAACAATATAGATGTCCAGGAATGGGAAATAATTTGGCCATTTAAAAGTCAACTAAAGTACTTGATGTACTAGATAGCTAACAAAAATGACTTCTAGGGACCAGCAGAAGGTATAATGGGTTATGTCCCTAAATTCCCACATGGCTGATCACGATTCAAGTCCCAGACCTGGTGGCTTGAAACTCACACCGGGCACATGTGTGTGTGCGTGTTTGCCCAAGATCCTAGGAGGAGAGTGGAGGAGATGGGATTGCAGCTTGGCCATCCCCCCTGAGGGTTATTTCTCACTTTCCTTCACTGTATTTTTTTTCTCTCTCTCTCTCTGTCTCTCTCTCTCTCTCATGTCCTATAAACAAAGCATCTTTAAAAAAAAAAAAAAAGACTTCTAGAATTCAGTAGTTCTAAACCAGGTACCATTTTCCATCCTAGACCACATTTTGCAATGTCTAGAAACATTTTTTTACTGTCTCACCTAGGGGATTGGGGTCTCCTGGGATCTAGTGGGTATAAGTGGGTCATGGGTGCTGCTAAGCATTCTTCAATACACAGAACAGCTCCCCACGGTAAATCAGGCAGGAAATGTCAATGGTGCCAACATGAGAAAACAAGCCGAAAGTACATGCAACATAAGCGGAGGGTGTGGCTGAATAAGTGAAGAACCAGAACACAAAATTGTATCCATGCTATACCTTCAGCTACAAACACTGCATATATGCATGTGGCCCAGGACTACAAAAGGACAAGACTTAAAAAAAAAAAAAAAAGCAATCAATTGTTGAGAGAATAGAACTATAAACAATTCTTTAAATTTTTAATTTTTTTTGCAAGACATTTTTTAAAAAATAAAGAAATTTTTATCAAATGAGCAATATTAGAGATGAAGGAGATAGATGAGAAATGAAAAGGGAAAAAACACAAGCACAAAGCAGTTGTTTGAAGTAAGTAGTTCATCAATCTACCAGAAATTTAGAATCCTGTACAGAGATCTTTAAACCAAAATGCAGCCTCTCACACTATGAAATGGTTGATTTTAATCTCCAATAATACTCCTTATATGATTTTTTTTGGAGAAGTTTTTGCTATAGGGTGCATGCGCTTGCCAGACAGACAGAGAGAGACAAAGAGACAGAAAGCGAGAAATCACCCCCCAGAGGGGATGGCCATCCCTGCCACAATCCCTTCTCCTCCATTCTCCTCTCGGGATCTTGGGCACACATACACACACGCCTGGCATGAGTTTAAGCCGCCGGGTCCAAGATGCGACCACAGTCGACTACATGGGAGTCCAGCGACATAGCCATTACACTAACTGCTGGTCCCTATTTGATTTTTATATATCCACACCAGTTTCCTTACATTTAATACTTGCATAATGTGTATTTCCTCCTCCCCTTTGTACGATTGTTGTGTATTTTGCTTCTATATATAATTTAAATGCTATAATACACTGTCTCAATTTTGCTTTAAGCAGTCAATTGGCTCTAAGGAATATAGGAAATAAAGACAAATAGTATTTTCTAGTTATCATTTCCAGTTATCATTTCCATTGACCCTCTTCTCTTGCCATCTGGTATCATTTCCCTTCCACCTGGAAAACGTTCTTTAGCATTGTCTTATAGTGCAGGCCTGGCAACAAATTCTCTAAGATATGTTTAGCTAAAAAAAATGTTCTATTGCACCTTCATTTGGTAACCAACTTTTCATTACGAAAGCTTTCAAACATATAGAAAAGTCACAAAGATTTTTTACCACATATTCACTGCCTAGGTTCTACAATTGACATCTGGTTATAATTGTATTATTTAAGTCTATCATTGACCCATCTCTCTATCCATTAATTCAGCTGCCTTTTCTGCAAACAACTTGCAGACATCAGAACATTTCACCATAAATATGTTGCCTGTGTGCCATGACTGCCGTCAATATTAATTTACATGTTGAAGTAAAGTTTACATACAGTAAAATACACATTTCTTAGATGTATTATCTGATGACAACTGACACCTGCTTACATGTGCAACCCAATAGAAAATAGATTCACTACTCCAGAAAATTCTTCTGTCACTTACCAGTAAAGTTCTGCTCCTTCCCAAGGCAACAACTGTTGAGTTTTCTTCAGCATAGATTATTTTTAGAACTTTAATACTTCGGAGAAATGAAACTATGTAGCCCATTCAGAGATTTAAACCACTGAAAACCCTCTGCCCAGACCTCACCCTCCTGCTCCCCAGTCTAGCCAGGAGCCAGGAAGAGCACCCTCCTTATTCTCTCTGTCTCTTTCCATCTCTATATATATATTACTAATTTTTTTAAAGTTTTAAACTTAGCTCTCTGCTCCTCTTTTGTCTTTCTAATTCTTACCTCTTCCCCTGACCCCCTAGAATAAGCCAATCTGCAACCATCCGTATTTGAGTTCCAAGCAGCCCCATTCATGGTTTTTTTTTTACAAAAATTTTTTTGCCTTATCTTTTTCTTATTGTTTTTGTCTTGTTTTATTTTTATTCCTTTCTTTTTTTTTTTTATTCTTTTTTCTTTTCTTTTTACCTTTCTCACTTTTCTGTTCAGCCTCCATACACTGGTTTTCTAGACAGGTCTAAGTGCTCAGTAGTCAAATATCTGAATACTTTTAGGGTCAGATTAATCCTCAATTTGCATTGAATCCCTTGTGCAAAGGAAGAAAAATGGTACAATTTACAGACTGCAGGTCACCTCCTTCTGTATTCCTCTAATTGCTCAGATTTAACTCCAAAAAATAGGGGAAAATAATTTAAACCATCGGATGACCAGAAACCACCACACAGGCACAAGAAATATGAGAAATGAAAAAAATACCTCTCCTCTAGTGGAAAAGAATAAGTCCTCTTCCTCCACACAGAATACAAGGGAACTCATGGAAATGCCAGGTAAAGAATTTAAAATACTCATAGTGACAAAGCTAACAGAGATGCGAGAGAATAGAGACAATGAACTCCAGAAGATGCAGGGGGAAAAGAGACACCGAGTTCCAGGAGATGAGGAGGTTCTTGCTCGACCCGAAAGAGGAGATACACATCATAAAAAAGAATCAAACAGAACTGTTAGAGATGAAGGTTGTAACACAGGAAATCAAAACTTCCCTTGAAAATAGCAAAAGCAGATTAGATTATGCAGAAGATTGACAGAACCTCTGACCTAGAAAAACTCTGACCTAGAAAAACTCACCAGAAATACTGAGAAAATAACCAAAAAATTGAGGATAACATATGAGTAATACTAGATACCATTAAATGCCCAAACATCTGGACAATCAGTATCCCAGAAGCTGAAGAAACTAATAAGGGTATTGATAATTTATTCCATGAAATCCTGCAAGAAAACTTTTCAAACCTCCAAGGCAAATATTCAGACCCAAGAAATATAAAGGACCCCACATAGAATTGACCCAAGGAGATCTTCCCCCAGGCACAACATAGCCAGATTGATCAAAACCACAGAGACAAGATACTAAAAGTGGCAAGAGAGAAACATCAAGTTACTTTCAAAAAATATCCCATAAGGCTCTCATTGGAAACAATGCAATGCAAGGAAAGAATGGGAAAATATGTTCAAAGTGTTAAATGAAAAATAATTTCAACCAAGAATGCTATACCCAGCAAGATTATCTTTCATATGGGGAAAAATACAAAACCATTCTCAGATACACAAAGCCTGAAATCATTTACCAACATCAGACCAGCTCTCCAAGAAGTGCTGAAGGGAGTGCTATTCCAGGAACACTAAAGTTGGACAGAATAAGAGTATAGTATAAGAAACAACCAAGAGAATGGCCAGCCTAATGGTAGGGACCTGTCTGGAGTTAAATGTTAACTTCCAGAGTTTAAATGGAAAGATCAGACCACAGGAACACTGCAAATTCAATAGAAGTGATATTAATTACATGAGTCTGAACTAGTGAAATACAATTTTTTTACTTTATACTAAAATATTACTGATTTTCTTCGATTCTTTGATTTCCATATTTAAGGATTTTTGTCTTCTTTTGAGCTGTTGATAGGTTCATCTACCTACTATTTGAACTGAATCCTAACCTTTTCCCTGGCTTTAAGTTTTAAGCAAATTTAACATTTTTTGATTTTGATCTATTAAAACTAAAACTTTTTTTTTTTGAGAAGTTTTTGCTATAGGGCACGTGTGCTCGCCAGACAGACAGAGAGAGACATAGAGACAGAAAGAGAGAAATCACCCCCCAGGGGAGATGGCCACGCTGCAATCCCTTCTCCTCCATTCTCCTCTCGGGATCTTGGGCACGCACGCACACGCGCCCGGCATGAGTTTTAAGCCACCGGGTCCGGGACGCAAACCGCGGTCGATTACGTGGGAGTCCAGCGACATAGCCATTATGCTAACCGCTGGTTCCCAAAACTAAAACTTTTTTGAAATTAAAAAGTGCATTAAAAATATCTGTTAATATCTAATTAATGACTGCAGTAAGTTAGATAGCCCCAGCAAAGTGCTACTTTATAGTATGTTCACTTTACTCACTGAGGTCTACATCTAAAATCAGACTTGCATTCATAAATATGTATATATTAGTTGTGCTTGCTATTAAAAGTCTTTAAATTAATATCTTTAGTGAATCAATTAAATGTGAAAAAAGAAGATATGGAAAATAACCGTACATACCAGAGAGAGTGTGGGAGAAGGGGGGGAGTTGGCAGAGGGTGAGAGAAGGTTGGGGGAAGGAGCAAAATATATAAGAAACAAGAAATAGAAAATTATTTATTGATGATAACATGTATGGGAATATCCTTGATTGAGTCAATATACAATGTATACTGGGTGGGAAATCTCATTTTGTATACTGTAGTGATGAACAGTGAATGACTGTAAATAAATAGATAAATTTTTAAAATTCAAAAAACAAAAACAAAAAATAAATGAAACTATAAATTATGCTCATTTTTGAGGTTTATTGTGAATTCTCAAATTCATATATATCACTGTAAGTATCAATGGTTTGTTCATTTTATTTCTAAACAGTATTTAAATATTTTTCTATTTGTGTGTTTCTCTCATCTGAACTCTACTCACCTTTCCTATTTTCTTTTGGATTGATTAAGTAGTTTGTAGACTTCTTCTTGGACTTTTTAACTATGTCACTTTGCATTATATTTTTTGGTGGCTGCTATAAAAATTACAATACATATTCTTAAGTTTTCATAGTCTACATAGAAAACTGTTTTATGTAAAATGTAAAAACTTCACAATAATACAGGCTATTTTTCTACTGTAGTAGGCAGAATTTTAAAGATGCCCCAACCCCCTAAGATTTCTGTCCTCTGACAATTCAATCAAACATTAGTCAAGTACTGTTGCAAAGAGATTTTGCAGATACAAGCTCTGTCTCAAGCTCTGTCTTTGTCTCTCACTGTCTCATTCGCTTGCTCTCTCTCTCTCTTTAATTTTTATTTATTTATTTATTTATTTTTAATTCTTAATCCACTTCTCCTCACCTCGGACCTTTTCTTCCTCTTAATTTCAGAAGCCATTTTAAATCTGAGGTGTGTCCTGGAGTGTTCAGGGAAGCTATGCTCTAAAGTCTGTCTTCTAGACTCCCAAACTACTCAGACAAGAAGCCATTTTAAATCTGAGGTGTGTCCTGG
>NW_006198015.1:714935-723031 GCF_000334495.1 Tupaia belangeri chinensis | reverse complement strand
TCTCGGATTTTGAAGGCAAACCCTCTGACTTAAAAAAAAAAAAAACAACCAAAAAAACTGAGAAAAAAAAAAAAAGAAAAATGATAATACTATATGAGAAATACTAGATACCATTAAGTGCCCAAACATCTGGATAATCAGTATCCCAGAAGGTGAAGAAACTAATAAGGGCATTGATAATCTATTCCATTCCTTTTTCACTCTTCTATGTGGTTGCTTTTATTGCACATCTTCATCTTCACTGGTCTTTTCTTAAATTGTGTGAATAACAGCAGCTTTGCTCATCCATATAGTAAAATGTTTTTAAATATATAGTTTTTTTATTTTATTTTATACATTTAATCACTATACATCACTTTGCTTTAAGTTGAATTTGCCCAACAGGAATACACTTCACACCAGTCCAGTTGAGGATACAAAACACATTATCATCAACAGATGATAACCCATTTCTGTGTCCCATAAATGTTTTGCCTCTCTATTTTCCTCCTTAATTTCTTTTCTTATACTTCCCCCTTCTCCTATCCTGGTCCCACATTGTACCCATAGTCTAAAACCATTTTTAATATTTCTATATCCTCTAATCTTTCAGTTTCCACCATAGAGTGCAGACAATTGATATATGTTATAATTGGTATATGTTATGTGGAGACATACAATGTCTCTCTTTCATAGCCTTGCTTGCTTCACTCAGCAGAAAATCTTCCACCTTTGACAACTTTCTATCAAATTCCAGGATCTTGTTGTTTTTTATGACTGAGTAGTATTCCACAGAGTATATGTGACAAACTTTTCCAATTCATTCATCTGTTTGTGGACATTTTGATTGGTTCCAAGTCTTAGCAATCACGAAAATGTGGCAATAAACAAAGAGGTGCAAGCACTTTTCCTATTGAGCATTCTCCTATCCCTTGCTTAGATACCCAGGAGTGGAATTGCTGGATAATATGGTAGTTCTATTTGTAGATCTTTAGAAACGTCCATATTGTTCTCCACAGTGGCTGGACCAATTTACATTCCCACCAGCAGTGTAGGAGAGTTCTGCTTTCACCACATCCTCCGCCAGCATTTATCATTTTTTGTTTTTTTAATCTTCACCATTTGTGGTATTGATCTGCATTTCCCTTATGATGATGAGGGATGTTGAGCATTTTTTCATATGTTTTTTGACTGTTCATATGTCTTCTTTAGAGAGATGCTTATTAACTCCTTTGCCCATCTTTTAATTGGGTTAACCTTTTTTTTTATTGATAAGCCACTTGAATTCCCTATGTACTAGTTATCAGTCCCTTATCTGAGACATAGTGTACAAAAATATTCTCCCATTCCAAGGGTTGTCAGTTCACACTAATCACTGTGTCTTTTGCCATGCAGAAACTTAATCTGATGCAATCCCACTTGTCTATTTTAAGGATTATTGTCTGTGCTTTGGCAGTCTTATTTAAGAAGTCTTTGCCTACTCAATGTCTCCCAGAATTTTCTCAAGATCCAAAGTGGTCTCTGGCCTCAGTCCTCACTTGTTTCTGCAGTGCAAGAGCTGGAAAGAAGCTAGATATATAGTTTTTAATATTAGGGTTTCCATTCATTCTTTTTTTTTTAATAGTTTTACATTTTCTCTAAGGTTCCTTCATCTCTTTATTTACTATATTCATCTTTTCCTGTAACTTTATTAACATATTTACTGTATCTATCTTGAAGTTCCTGTCTGCTAATTCCAACATTTGGTTCATTTGTTGGTCTGTTTGTATTGACTTATTTTTCCTTTGTCTAAGGTTCATATTCTCCTGCTTCATGTGTCTCATTTTTTTAATTATATGTCAGATACTGTCTGTAAAATAACAATAGAGGCTAAATTATATGAAATGTATGCTTTACTTAGGCAACTAGGAAAAGTCTGATCAATTTGAGCAAATTGGCAACTAAACTGCTTTGGGGTGACATTGTTACCTTTGGGATGACATTGCACCTCTTTTAGCAGGGCCTTGGAATTCAAATACCAATAATCTCTAAAAATCTCTCTCCTTTTCATCGTGTGCCCCATCTTCCAGGACAGCCAAGGTGCTATCATCATTTATCTTATCAGAAGTTGCGTAACTTCTTTGGTTAGGATACACTTACATCTGCTTTTAAATATTTGCAAGATAGGTTTAGGTCTCTCCATGAAGCACCACAAGACTGCTAGACCTCAAGACTCTGAGACCATCAGGCTGCTAGATCTCAAAACTGTGAAATCATAATATTGTGAAAGTGCCTAGCAAGATACCATGGCACCTCCGAATTGCCGGACCAGGAAATTGCAAGACCACAAGACTGAAAGACCACGAGCCCTTAAGATGACAAGATTTTGAAACTATAAGATCTCTTTCTGCTTTCTACATCTTCTCCCAGACTCTGCTTGTCCCACATAATTTCTATGTGAGGGAGTTACTGAGAAGAGTATATTACCTTTGCATTTAAGTCTCTTCCATATTCAGATCCAAACGCCAGCCACAGATTAGTCAAAAGGTGGCTGTTTCTCCTCGGCCCCTCCTAGACTATTTCTCCAGCAGGCTTGTTCTTTTGCCCACTATGCACTTAGCAACTGATCCCAGGTGTGAAAGTTCCCATGATCCCTGGCTCACCTAGAAAGGATTGATCTCCCTAATGTTAGATTCTTTCATATTTCTTTCCACCCACAGCTCTTTGATGGTTTTGAAAATATGTATGACTCCATGGCTTATCCAGTGATTTCCTGTGTTAACCATGAGTGCGAAGATCATCTCTATTGCTCATCATTTTAGTCAGAAGCTCTCCATCCTATTAATTTCTAATAGGATGTAAAAGGTTGTGCACATCCTTCCCCATCATTTCCCATTATCACTACCATGGAAATCGTTCTGGATTTGGTCTTAAAAAAGTGTTCCCAGATACTGCTTAGCGTGAGTGTGGGGAGAGGCTACACCACTAGACATCACAATGTCAAAGTCACGGCAGAGAAGTTCATGTCCTGAGAAGTTTGATTCATCAATAATGCTAACTCTGCAACTCATTGCTCACCCTCAGAGACTCTCAAAGATCTGTTTTACAGGAGTCCTACTTCTTTTAAGATTATTTTTATCACTAGCCTAAAAATACTAGTTTCTTACATTTCTTTCATTTTATGAAGACTTCCTTTTCAGTTCTAAATTTAGCTTTTTTGGTTTTTTAGGAAAATCCTCTGGTCCCAATATGTCACTTAACACATTAGGATTCAATTTCAGATTCACAATTCATTACAGGTAAAGGGCCCATGCACGTGAGAGGCAGGTATCCCAAAGCCTCACTCCATTCCCTCCCAATGCTGGAGGTCCCCACACCTTGTCATGGGCCACTTCAACAGAAGCTGCTTGGATCTGGTGCCTAGCTCTGCCACTCACTGGCCATATGACATGGCCAGACTCTTAGACTATTGGTGCACCAGTTTTCTCATCTTCAAAATAAGGATCGAAATATTAATAACATTGCCTACCCCTTAGAGTCATTTTGAGGATTAAAGGAATTACTATTTGTGGAATGTGCTATGGGTCAGGAGCCATACTTATCATTTCCCATTCATTTTCCCACTTAAACTGGTTTTTTAGAGAGAGATATTTTTGCTAGAGGGTGTGTGCACTCACCACAGAGACAGAGAGAGAGACAAAAAGCAAGAAATCACCCTCAGGAGGGATGGCCGTGCCACAATCCCTTCTCCTCCATTCTCAGGATCCTGGGGACACACACACACACAGGCGTCTGGCATGAGTTTAAGCCTCCGGGTCCAGAACTCGAACAATGGTCAACTACATGTAACCGTTACACCATCTGCTGATCCCCCAACTTATAACAACTCTCTGAGGCACATACTATTATAATCCCTGTTTAACAAATGAGAACTATGAGGTTTAGACAGGTGAAGTAACTTACCCAATGTTGTATTGCTAAGTAAAATACAACATAATTCAAACCCAAGTCTGACCAGCCTAAACTTTTAACCACTCTGCAAATGTTTCCCAGACTTGCTAAATAAACCATGGGAATTACCTGGAATACAGAGTGAAAATACAGATTAACCCCAAACCCACCTTCTCTGTGGTGGGGCCTGGGAATCCATATTTTAGTAAGAGCTCCAGATGTCCCTTAACAGAAAAGTCTGGGAAATGGCACATAAGATCTACCCACATGTACCATAGAACTCCTGTAAGGACAGCCCTCCACTTTGTTCAAACAGTGGGTACTACATGACAACACGCAAAACACCAGCCAGGCACATGCACAATTATTTCTGTAAGAACTGACACATCAGGCACTTTGAAAGCACAGAGGAAAAACACTCAGCTAACTTGGAGTGGGAACAATGTGGGAAGAGATACCTAGAGAACTGGAAAAGCACTCTTACTGCGTACATTTTTTTTTCTTTTTCTTTTTTTGGAGAGTTTTTTTTTTTTTTTTTTTTTTTTTTTGTGCGCTTGCCAGAGAGACAGAAAGTGAGAAATCGCCCCCCAGGGGGGATAGCCACGCCGCAATCCCCTCTCCTCCATTCTCCTCTCGGGATCTTGGGCATGCACGCGTACGCGCCCGGCATGAGTTTAAGCCACTGGATCTGGGACTCGAACCACAATCGACTACGTGGGAGTCCAGCAACATAGCCATTATGCTAACTGCTGGTCCCTCTGGGTACATTCTGTAATGTGTATTTTCAAAGGAAATTGGTGTGAGTCGGGGGAAGGGAGTAAGAGTCACCCTCCATGTGTGCAGGCACCATCCAATCAGCTGGGGTCCTGGATGGAAAAAAAAGAGCAGTCAGTGAAGGGGCCCAGAACTGCTCCCTTAGCCAAGTCTCAAAAGAAATCCAGAAGTTAGTGAGCCAAGGAGAGAAATCACTTCAAGACTCCAAGTCATACACAAGCAAAGGTAAAAAGGCACAGAGGGATCCTTCTACGTTCAGGGGATCCCATGTGTAGGGAGCTGTGTGTGGTTAAGTAACCAGAAGTCTGGTGGAGACATAGTGGACCCAGGCTGGCAGGGCCTCTGACCTTGCTTTCACATGGCCTGTGCTTCTCTCCCTGCTGTCTCACACACTGTAAATATCAGCTTTGTGAAAATGACGTCAGTATCTCTTAGATCATTTTTTTCTCTCTCCCCATCAGTTTCACCCTCAGCAAAATTATAAAGTTGGTGGAATAGGCCTTTACTACTCCTGTCTTCCCATTCTCTGCCGGGTCCTGTCTCTCATTCCCTTACCTATCTGAGAAAAGCGTTGTTACAGGAACCCACAATCAAATGGCCCTCTGGGACCCTGTGCTATCATTACAGCATGGATTTTCCTTTCAACTTAGAAATGGATGGAATTAGCAGGCTGTCGCTACTTTGTATTACGCTGAAGCAAAACTCATCAAGGATGTGTTCATTCCCAGGAAATAACAATGCGAATGCAACATAGGAAAGGAGTCTAATGTCCGCGAAGTACATGAAAGCAGCCCCCTTTGTCTAAAAAGTGTGCTTATGTTTCAGTATTTCCATCACAGAATACAAGGAAGGGGACAATTAAAAGATTTCCTTTGCATTCCAAACTCAGCCAGACAGTTATAATTAGCTCTGGTGACATTCGATGTCAATTTGACTGAATTAAGAAATACCTAGAGAACTGGAAAAGCGTTATTTCTGGGTACATTCTGTAATGTGTATTTTCAAAGGAGATTGGTGTGAGTTGGTGGAAGTGAGTAAGAGTCACCCTCCATGTGTGCAGGCAGCATCCAATCGGCTGGGGTCCTGGATGGAACAAAAAGGGCAAAGAGAGTGTTTTGTTTTGTTTTGTTTTGTTTCTCTCTCTCTCCCCCCTGGGATATTCTTCTTCTGATCTTGAACTCAGAACTCCAGGCTTTCTGACCTTCAGGCTCCAGAACTTGAACCAGCAGTCTCATGGATTCTCTGGCTCTGAGGCTTTAAGTCATGCTACCAGCAACCCAGAGTCTCCAGCTTACAGAAGGCCTGTCATGGGGTTTCTCAGTCTCCGTAATCATGTGAGCTGATTCCCCCATTGCATTTCCTCACCTCTATCTATGTATCTGTCCATCACCTATTGGTGCAGTCTTTCTGGAAAAGTCCCATTATAGCAGATGTCATAACTAAATCTCCTCAAGCAAGGCAGAGGGACTTCCTCTGGATGTCACCAGAGGGACTTCCTCTGGATGTCACCCAAACGTTCTTCCTCAGGAAAGCCATGAGAAGAAAGCCAGCTCTCCCCTACTTGGAGAGAGTTACCTAGTGGCAGAGATTCAAAGCAGATAGCAGGCGTCCACTGTGCTCCCCACCCCAAAGGTCAATAATAATACTAGCAAAATACACAGCACTTGACACTGTTCTATGCATGCCACAGCCATTAACTTCTGGATCTTTTCAACAACCCTACGGTAGGTACAACCGTCTGAATGTTTCTGTCCTCCCAAAGGCCATTTGTTGGAATCGTAGGTGATGATTCTCGGTGTCAGGACCTCACCTTGAGAGGTGATTAGATCAAAAGGGCAGAGCGTTAATGAGATCCATGCCATTATGAAGGAAGCCTTGGAGAGCAGCCTTGTTCCTTCTACCCTGTGAGGATGGAGCAAGAAGATGAACCCTTACCACACACCAAATCTGCCTTTCTGTAGAACTTCTCTGCCTTTGATCTAGGACTTCTCTGCCTTCTCTAGGACTTCTCAAATTTATTTCTCCGGAACTGTGAGAAATAAATTTGTGGCTTAAGATATTCTATGATATTTTGTTATAGTAGCCCAAAAAGACTGAGACCATAGGTAGGTGGATCTCTATTTTAATAAGGACGGAGATTAAGTGACCTTCTCAATGTCACACGTGCGTGTGTGCATGCACAGCAGAACTAAGAACTGAGCCCAGGCCATCTGAGTTTGAGGCTCTAACCTGGCTTTGGACCAAGCAGATAAGGGACTATCTGACAGCAAAAGCAAGAGTCAGACGAGACTTGGTACTGCAGGTTGTAGGTGTCTGTCCCTCAGGTGCCTAAGCCTTGTGTTTCGAAGCACTTAAAATTGTAAGAATATATGATGTGACTAGAGAGAGGAGGGCCAAAGGCCCTCCCTAAAAGGTGAATGATAAAAATATGAGGATGGACCATTTGCCATTTAACATGAGCAAGAGCAGGAAGCTAAAAGGATGAAAGGAATAGAGGGATCTGGGGTATGATTCAGAAAGCCTGAAAACATTTGGACTTAGATGGGAGAATAAGATGGTTTAATGAGCCTACTGAAATTACCTCACATGGGTAACCATGACCAGGTATTATGTATTATAAATGCAATCATGAATTAAGCCTGGGACATGATCCTCATGGAGCTCAGGATCCAGTGGGGAAATCAGCTGTGCCAATCAGTGGCATTTGGTAATAACAACGCATTGTAAATAAACTATATGTCCATGAACAGGGGATTGATAAAGTATGGCACATCCATGAAGTACTCAGTAGCTCTAGAAAAAGATAAGGATGATTCTAAGTCATGGCATGGAAAGGGTTTTATAATGTATTAAGTAGAAAAAGCAAGGTATGGACTATAGTATGTTACCTTCTACATAAAACAGGGAAACTGGGGCCAACAGATGGCATAATGGTTATGTCACTGGATACCCATATAGTCAACCTCAATTCTAGTTCCAGATCTGGTAGACTAAAACTCATACCGGGCACGTGTGTGTGCATTCCCAAAATCCCAAGAGGAGAATGGAGGAGAAGGGATTGCAGCATGGTCATCCTCCCGGGGGGTGATTTCTCACTTTCTGTCTCTGTATCTCTCTGTCTCTGTGGTGAGCACATGCATCCTATAGCAAAAATCTCTCTAAAAAGGGAGTGGGATGAGGAACTAGGGTACATATTAGTATCTCCTTACATAAGCACAAAGACACTCTCAAAGGACATTAAAAACACCAATATCAGTGTTTCCTAAGGTTGGGGTTGGACACTGAGGGATACTGGACAGGGGCTGAAGGTGGAAAAGGAGAATTTTCACTTGTTTTATGCATATATATATATATATATATATATATATATATATATATTTTTATTTTGTAATTGAATCTTAAAATTATTTTAA